>NC_031495.1:63050045-63158652 GCF_000237925.1 Schistosoma mansoni | reverse complement strand
TTAGTATGTTTCATAGTTGAAATCTGAGGAGTCCCATAAAAGGACGAAACGGCCGTCCAGTGTTTCCAGGTTTTCCATGGTGATCTAGCTTGAATTGACTCACGCTTTCAACTATGAAACATACTAAATCTCCACAAAACCCCTTCTGATAATTAACATAAATATTTTCCTAGAATCGTATTCACAGACAGTTTATTATCAGTCAATTAAACAGTGAATGATCAATCGGGAAATATACAAAATCACAAATTATAAATATTGTTATCAATACAAAATGTTGATTGAACAAGCAAGTGGCTATCAGGACTCAGTAGCTGAGTGGATAACGCAATGGCGTTTGAAGCGAATGGTACTGGGTTCGAGACCCAGAGTGAATATCAACTCTGAGATGCAGGTACATCCAGCTGACGAGTCCCAAATAGGATGAAACGCGCGTCAAACTGGATTCTATTGCTATCCACTATCCATCTTTGCTTATAATGTTTGTGAAATAAGGCTATATCAAGGCAATACGCACAGTATGCATATATGACCAATAAGAGACTGACCAGTTGCAATGCTAAAGATCACTGGGAAGATTCAAACAAACAATACTAAATGAATTTAAATAATACAATGATTCTAATACACAATATATAGCATAAAATTTACCATCATATATAATAGACTCGATAAAAGTTTTCGGGATACTTAGAATCTGAGACTATTTTCAATTATATAGTTGAAATCATGAGTCAATTGAAGCTAGACCACCATGGTAAACCTAGAAGCACTGGACGGCCATTTCGTCCTAATGTGGGACTCCTGAGTAGTGCGCATCCACGATCCCGCCTTGCGAGATTTGAACCTAGGATCAATCAGTCTCGCGCGTGGGCGCTTAACCAAGTGACCACTGAGCCGGAATTCCAACGGTATTAATGTCTAACTTCAACCAATCCACGAAATTGAACAACCATTCACCAATATCTTCAGTGATTTGATATCTCTCAACAGACCTGGTTGAACTCCACTGGCTACAGCTTCTCACTAGAACTCCAGGAAATACCTCATGGAGTCCACAATAGGATGAAACGGCCATCCAGTGCTTCCAGGTTTTCCATGATAGTCTAACTTCAATTGACTCATGATCTCAATTATATATAAAACTACTATAATCTCTATAAAACCCCATTCCAATCATTTCAATTACATAATACATTATAATAGTATAGAATATTTGGTATATATATGTATATATAATAATGAAATAAGCAACTTACAATAAAACCTTTATACCATTTTTTAATTTGGGCTTCTGTAAAATGTGTTTTAGTTGATAGTTTTTTTAATTCAGTTTTACTAATCCTTTTATTTGAATGAATACCACCCATTGATTAATATGTATCTATGTATAATTGAGGTATATAACCTTCTTTAAAACAATCCTCCTTCTTCCTTCTATTCTTCTTTTCTTTTTGTTTGTTTTTTTTTTACTTTTTTGATTAATTAAATTCCTGGTAATGATAATGCAAAAAAATGTGTTCAAGTATCCATGGAAACATTGATCATCAATATGGTTAAAGTTCCTTCGAGATATGCACTCCTAATTATTGTCACTACTACGACTACGACTAGGACTAAGACTAGGACTACTATCAATACTACTGTTATCACAACTGTTTAAAGAATTAAGTAGTATATTTATTTGTATAATATAACAATGATCAAATTGAAAAAAGGATTTTCTCTTCTATGAATCTTAATCTTCTTTTTTTTGGCCGTAATAAGTAATTTATTATTTCGTCCAAATAGATTTGGATAGGTTAGGATACAAGGTCAATTGTGCACATATACATACAGTATTTCTGTCCATTCGTCACTGTTCTATATCCAATATGAGTGAGATATAAAGGATTTACGTTTCCTGATAGGTTATTTTCTATTTCAGACGCCAGGTCAGTTGTATGATGTACCATATATATATGACTGAACACAAATATTTCAAACCTACGCTGTATTTTAGTTGTACAACTAATCAATTTTATTGCCTTACTGTAAATGTGTCAGTTTGTGCCAATGTGTGGGTGGCCATCTTCACACGGGTGTCCACGTGACCTTGAATCTAATTCAAGGTTAAAATATCCCTTCTTATATTATTAATACTATTATTATTATTATTATTATTATTATTATTATTAGTAGTAGTAGTAGTAGTAGTAGTAATAGTAGTAGTAGTATCAAACCCACATATTTGTTATGTTGATAGACAGGAGTTATTCATTAATTATTTTCATATTGTAGCTCTTTAATAAATGGCAAGTAAATTATATGTGAAGGAGACTAAAATATTTCCCATATGCACCATTGATTTGGAATCAGGGTTTTCCAACTCCCCTAAGTAGACTTACTGTGTCCACCAACCCGGTTAAAGCGCCGAACATTCGTTTTTGTCCTCTCAATTTCGTAAACAACATCTTGGTGCGAGAAGGTAATGAGTACGACTTCCCTGGCAGAGGGCTATATACGCGTGACCATATGAGAGCATTTCAAGAGGAAGGGTGGCCACTTCGCATTCTCGGCCGTACCAGGGCATTTGGGGGCTAAAAATGCTATGTAATTGAAGGGGGTCTTGTGAAGATTAATTGGGATTTTCCCGAAAGTTTTGGGGATCTTCTAGAGATCTGGGGAAATGTTTGGGGTTTTGGCGTCATCTCCTCAAACAATTCGATAACGGTTTCCCCAAAACGGATGAAATTTTCATAAGTTAATTATTTTTGAAAAATGTAAACTATTGGTTACTAACTATTAGGTAGTCAAACGTAACTCACATACTACCAAAAATTGAAAGTCAGGAGTTCGATGCCACTTAACTACATAGATTAGCACTGCTAAAGAATTACGTACTAAGATGGAGTGGTTATTCATTTCTGTTTGATTTTTTCGCTAAAATCAACGATCCCACCAGGGGTATAACCTATGACCTTTAGGTCTAATGATGAACGATTTATAAAAACTGGATTGAAATCCAACATCCCACAACTGTACTTTCAATTATTTTGTGCTAGGGCACGATGTTTACCCAATACTATTGATGATAGCTGTTTTGTTAGCAAAGTGTATGAACTCTATCAAGTACAAATTATCAGAAGAATTCTAAGAACATTTCTAAGTTTGTCACTAGTGGTCTGAAAACCATAGTTTACTTGTGAAGAGTTTGTTGAAATTAATCTAATTCTCATAAACGCTGGGTTAATTTAGATGTGAAAAGACCCATACAGAAGGGCCTTGACAAACAAAATTTTACATACCCTGTTACTTTCATCTAGTTAGATATTTAAACTTGATGTACATTGTAATGATTTATCCATTTAAAAACTGCATTTCTTAGAAGGGGGTTTTGTGGAGATTTTAGTAATTTTATATTGTTGAGATCATGAGTCAAATGAAGTTAGACCACCACAGAAAACCTGAAAGCACTGGACGGCCGTTTCGTCCTATTGTGGCACTTCTCAGAAGTGCGCATCCACGATCCCGCCTCGCGAGATTTGAACCCAGGACCTATCAGTCTCACGCGCAAGCGCTTAACCACTAGACCACTGAACCGGCATCCAACGGTGTTAATGTCTAACTTCAACCAATCCACGAAGTTGAGCAACCATTCACCAATATCTTCAGTGAGTTGATATCTCTCAACAGACCTGGTTGAACTGAATTTCTCATGTGATAGAAAATTTCGCAGTTACTTACACCATAGAAGTTGAATGAGGAAATTTCATCATCCTAAAACTTCTCACAGACTAAGGAAAATGCAGATGAAAATATAGATGACATAATAGTCATAGGTAATAAACTTGAAGATGTGAACCGTTTGCTAAAAGAACTCCACAGAAATTAAAACCATAATTCTGTTACATACGAAGAAGTGATTAATAGCCAGCTTCCTTTTCTAGACATACTGATTGCTAGGAGAGACGACGGTTCCATCAAACGTTCTCTATATAAAAGGCCTACATGAACAGGACAATATCTTAAATTCTGTAGTCATTATCCAATATATTACAAATGTGGAATAATAAAGGGCTTCTTCAGTGGGATCATCGTATTTGCACTAGTGATACTGTTGAAGGAGACACGAAGCTGTTAACTGGAACAATAATGACTAACGGTTATTCAATAATATTTATAGACCGTTCGAAAGGTAGCGATACGATGAGATCTAAGACGCGTTTGGCACCCGAAACACGAGTCTACATTACCTTATCATTTAGAGGTGACTCACATAGTCTCATGTTGAAACGAAGACCATCATTAGGACATTTTATGCAGCCCAATTCGTCATTATCAAAAATCGATGTCTGTGTGTCGCCAAAAACCCTATCAGCGTGTAAGCGACTGTATCACATCCCATTGGGTGTGCAAAAACACGTACATAGGGAGGAGCAGTCGTGAGCTACCAGTAAGGCTGGCTGAAAAAGTATTCAAATGGCTACAAAGACAAATGAATTCCAGCGGTCAAATAAGACCACAGGATAGGCTAATATCTTCATCCATTACGAAACATTTGGTTGAGACCAGTTAAAATTGCCTAAGACAGAGTTCGATGGAAAATACTGGTGGGCGGCCTATGCTCCTCTACGAGGGGTAAGTAAAGTCAAAGGTTGACATCAAGTCAGCCTTCTTAATTTTGTACAAATGTTTTCAAGAGCGTATGCTAAAGCTTATTGAAATCCTAGCTATAGAGAAACTGACACCCGATTGTGTGATCAAAAACAATATGTTCCTACTGTTAACCTACCCCAGTAATAGTGATTTATTATCTAACGCGGTTTCTACACTACTTTTGAGTATTTCATTATCTTAGTTTTCGCTTACTTTCTAACTTCTCTAGTTGACCTTTTGTTTTGCATATACAATATCTCAACTAGTATACGTGGTCAGATTGTTCTAAATGCATTACGCAAATATATCACATAACCTTCATCTTTTCATTGCATTAACGAAATTTATCAAAGGGACTAGTTGTTGGAAATGTAGTCAATCTTTAATGTAAGGTTTACCTTAAAGATGTTCGTTTTATAAGTGAATGATAATTTGTCTTAAACGCGATCGTAGGGAGCTACGTATAGACACATGGTTAACAAATAGTCCGCCTAAGATACCCGTTAATTTGCTCAAATGAGATCCAGATACATGTCATTGTTGTTGGTGAAATCGATTTAAGTTTCATAACTGTCCTGTCAATTTTCTGACATTCAGTTTGACCATCTCCCGTTTTCAGACGTAGCTATTGACTTTACTGTTGGTCGATTGAGCCATTAACAAGTCTATGATCTGTTTTGCCATCGTGAGATTTTAGCGTCCTCGGAATTTGTTAGCACTAATTGAAATAAACGAGTGTGTAAATAATAGTAATTGTTTATTAGCAGCTGACTAGTCCTACAAGTGAGCTGAACGTTTGTGATTTCGAACACTAACATTTAGAAGGGAGCATAGAGAAATTGAGTGGGAAATAGTTAGGTTGAAGGAAAGTTTGTAAAACGAAACCTGAGGGACTTAATTATATCTGTGGCATGTTCTGGTACTCTATAAGGGCTATCTGCTCCTCACAGGTAGTAGAAACGACTCAAGAATTAATACTAACTAGTACGAAACATGGATTGCCTTCCTACCGATTCTCCATAATGTCGAATCACTGAGACTAATGAACATACTGAAACTTGGACGATGTAAGTCGATCGGCATCATTTATTTAAACACATAACCATTGGTACAGAGGGGCACCAAAAAGATACGCGCTATACTTCACCATTCGGTTTGTGCGAGGACTGGAATACTGCTCGGTTGTTCAAACCGAAGCAGGCAGATTTCTTAGGTGGACACTGCTCGAACCTTTAACCTAAGGTCTAATCCAAAAGGCATTGGAGCAACATTAGAAGATGCAGCTTCATGGTAGCCGGTGACCAACAATTGGTTCATACGCCATTTGTTCCCTCAGGACTACCAAACCATCCAGCTGAGAGAACAAACCCACATCAAAATCGCCCACCTGAGCTACAAATCTTCTCCACCATCTCAAAACACTTTAGCCTTCAGCTAATTTACGGTTGGCCACTATTCCCAAACAGTCTGAACGGAACATTGAAGTAGGTCCCCCAACTCTAGCTGAAGTTCAAAAGGCTATAGCTAATCTGAAACGAGGAAAAGCAACTGGTCCAGAGGTCTTTAAATATGGCAGTCCAATTTTAGCGATTAGGTTGACTAATATTTTGGCTAAAATCTGGGAGTTGGACGTAATCCCATCCGACTGGTTACAATCTCTGATTGTCCCAATATATAAGAAGGGGTCAAAATCATCCTGTGATAACCATTGACTAACATAGCATCTAAAATATTTGCGTCAATAATTATTAAGCGCCTAACTAAGACTCGTGAACTGCAAACACAAGAAAATCAGGATCGCTTCAGACCTGGTTGTGGCCTGAAAACTGATTACCACGAAGCACAATGCTGACTAGTATTAGCAATGATTGGAAGAAAGGGGCGGCCAAACCAAAACGTTGCATCAGTGCTTGAAGTCACTAACTTCTAGTCTGAACCATGTTGGTAGATGCAGACTACTTGGTTGGGATCCACGTGACTATAGTAACTAAAGGTTGGAGACTCTGTGTGACATGACTCAGAATCGATCACAATGGCGTAGATGCATACACTCTTTATCTTTCCTTAAACCTTGAGATTAAAATTGCTTCATATCTTTCTTCTTGTACTACATGCTTATATACAACCTTTCTTTTATATACTACCACCACCACTAAAAATTAATTACTTCTATGAATCCGGTGTTCATCTTGTTGTACTAATGGGGTATGGCAACTTAGACCGATGAATAAATGTGCCTGGTCATACGTTGTAGCTGACTGACTGAAGAGAACAATTGAACACAATAAATATGTATATATGAAAGAGACAAAGAAAAAAAGGAATATAAATACAATATATATTTTTATACCGAAAATAAAAAAAGAGGAAATATGAGAGCGAGAGAGAGAGAGAATAAATTCATATTTTTAATATAAACATAAACATTTTTTTACTTCACACACACACACCAAAAAAAATAATGCCCAATCAATGAAAACGACAAAAGTATAATGAATAACCCCCCAAAAAACAGATAGAATAATCTTTTTAATACTCTTCGGTTTGTTTGTTACCAGGGGGGAATCAACACAATATACTTCATATCATTGATTTATTCACAAAGAAGAATGATCATTATCATTAATATGATTATGATTATAAATAATGAAAATGATTAGGATGGGTATATAAAAATGAATTTAAATTACTTAATGTACAAAGGCCACTTAATGTATGATGTATAGATATCTCTACACTGTTTTCAAATACACTATTAAAACAAAAAGAAAAGAAAACAACAACAACAGCACAATGTGAGTGAAAACAAAGAAAAGGAAAGAAAAAAGGTAACACTATTCAAAAGATAAACTGCTATTTATAATTCTATTTTATTATAGTTGAAATCATGTGTCAATTGAAGCTAGACCACCACTGAAATCTCCACAAAACTCCTTCTGATCTAATAATCATATGCTCATTAGTGACTGACTTCAAGGGATGTTTCCTTGAGTTCTAGTGCGGAAGCAGTGACCAATGGAAGTCAACCAGGTCTGTTGTAGAGATAACAACTCACTGAAGACAATTGGTAAATGGTTGCTCAAACATCGTGGATTGGTCGAAGTTACACATAAACACCATCGGATACCGGCTCAGTGGTCTATCGGTTAAGTGCTCTGGCGCGAGACTGGTAGGTCCTGGGTTCGAATTTCGCGAGTGCAAGATCGTGAATGCGCACTGCTGAGAAGTGCCACAATAGGACGAAATGGCCATCCAATGCTTCCAGGTTTTCTATGATGGTCTAGCTTCAATTGACTAATGATTTCAACTATGAAAAATACTGAAATCTCCACAAAACGCCTTCTGACCTATTTTATTAGGTTAGATATTAGAACATAACAACGGGTCAGAATCAAGTTCAAGTATTCAGTCTTAATTCAAGTATTCGGCAAAACCGGTAAGTATACATAAACCTGTTATATCCTAGCGAAGATATAATTACGGGTAATTTCCGGGACCAATTAATGGACTATTATTCTATATATATTCTTATTGTTTAACTATTGAGTAACTAGATTGTGTATATCTATATTCATCTTACTACGAGCTTTATTCCGACCTATGGATTATTTTCATACGAATTACTGTCCTTAAATTATACTCAGTTTATTGATTATTGTCTCCCACGTTCACAGCCACATTTCGCTTGATCTTGTACAAATATTATTTTCTATTTTATGAGGTGATGTGTTCTATCTCTCTGGTATATAAACCAAGTATGCTTGAAATAAATGATTCGCATAACAGAAGCTACAATTGGTGTTCTGGACTTAATTGGAAGGGCTAGGCGGACAAGGGACCAATATGGACGCTAGACTGGTCATACTGGTCGAACGTCATTGATATGGCGCAGTGTTAAGATTGGAAAAGTCGTATTTCCATTGGTAAATAATTCACGTGATAAAAAGCCGGACATAAGATTAATAACGAATTAGCATACGTCTTATATTTTTGATTAAGTCATAACAAAAACATTTATTGTTTCAAGTAACTTTTAATTATACATATCTTTAATGGGTTGTTAGATAAAAAAAACGGTAAGTCAGTTGACTGACTGAGGTGGTCTCAGCATGTGTCTAGGATGAGAAACTACTGTCTACCACAATGTACAATCAAGCAGTCTGTTGAAAGGAAGCTAGAGGAACCGTTGTTCAGGGACTTATGCATGATAACCGAACAAGATGGATAATTTGCACAAAATATATTTATTATTATTTATTTATTTAAACACATAAATATTGGTACAAGGAAGCACCAGATACATATGCGCCGCACAAATCTCATTCGATTTGTGTGAGGGCTGTGATACTGCCCAGGTGCCCAAACTGAAGCTATTCTAGGAAGTTGGAGGTAGTTGAAAGGAAACATTGGTTAACTAAGGTTTACTGATAGTTGGGATTTATAAGAAAGCCATACCTCCAATCTTGAGGGGACTAGTGCTCCCTGTTGGATGCAAACCTCGGTTACTAAATCTCATAGTCTCAGACATCCCCACAGTTATTCGGGCTGCGATGGTTTCTTGAAAGAAGATTGGGTTATTTAGACTTGTTCTATAGAACTAGATCAGAACTAAGGACTAAACAAACATGACAGCACTCAGTGGTTAATCCATATAAATATTCATTGTTTACTTTACACATATTTAAAACTTACTGAACATTACTAGAATGAATACTCGATTTTAATTCATGTAAAGATTCTTGTATGCTAGAACAATCATATGTGGATTCTTCATGTTCACTTAATGAACGAATTTGTACAAGTAAACTGACAAGTTTTGTAATTAGATCAACTGTTTTCAAATTTCGGAATTTTTGAGCCTATAAACAAAAGAAAGTAAGCATATGAAAACATCGATTTCATTCCATAAAACACTAAATGTCTAAGGAAACCCATCAGAACTTCAGGCGGCCTGTTCAAGCATCTGGGCTACCAGTTCCTGTCATCTAGATATTTCAACAAGTTATCTAATTTCGTTTGTTTTAATACATCATTATGCCTATTAATCGCATAACGTATTCAGGTGCGTTTCTGAAAAGTGTAAGACCTTTCGCTGTAAAGGTTACAGAAGGTGCAATCAGATATATCGTGGTTGCTGGCAATGTGCAGCGAGAAGAATGTACATTATCCAGATGTCGATTGACTGGGCTGCTAACTTCTAACTGGCGATCACTCAATAATTATCGTCAGGAAGGACGAAGAAGTAAGGAACGGAAACTTGTTGAAGTACTTTATGCTGAGAATTCTATATTGTACCAAAAATATAATATTGAATAAAGCTAATAATAATAATAATAAACAGACAGGTGAATATATTGATCTTTTTAAAGTAGAATTGAATAGTGCACAGCAGTGGAATACAGCATACGCACTTTTTCCTATTTGAAACTCGCCAGCTGGATGTACCTACAACCACCTAGTGTCAATGTCTATACCGGGACTCGAACCCAGTACCTTTCACTTCCAAAGCCCAACGCATTATTTACTGAGCTTGTTCAACAGGGATGAATTTTAAATCATTTGTAAGAGTTGTTTGGATCTCCTAGTTCATGTTAAGAACTGTAACTGATCTATCTTTTTTTGGCATATGTGCACTCTGGGCGGATTTCTTATTACTTAATGGTAGTATCGATGGGATCTTCACAGGATACACATATGTCAAAAAGAGATAGATCAGTTGCAGTCCTTAGCATGAACAGGAAGATTTAAACAAAACTTACACATGAATATAAGAACTGTTTTATGAATCAATGAAAATGCTGAAAAACTAATCTCTACCCTAATGAATGCGGTTGACTTGATTTTGTTTCAGAAGTACCATTTAAAAGTCTGCCATCAAAAAAGGCTATGATTAAAAAGAACTTTCAACACATTAAAAATCTTTAGTAGTAAGATTTTATTAATTACCATTACTTTACTACCACACCTCTCTCTCTCTTCTTACATCTTTACAGGACAGACTCTAATTTGATAAATAACTTAGAAATCATAAAGTTGTGGGGAATTTTATTTATGATCATGAAGCTTTTAACATCCAAATTTTACTACAAATTGGCATCTATGTTTTTCATATTCAGGCATTACAAATATAGATGCTAATATAACATTTTTTGACAAGTCACTCCAACAGTTTAATGATCAGTAAGTAACAATTCAGGTCGTACAAGAATACAGTAATTAAAACACGATGACTGAACAGGTATCAGCAGGCGAAATTAAACTGAATAAATTGTCCGAAAGCTGATTGATCCAAATTAATTAGTTTGCGGAACTTTATTTTACTGTTTAAACAACTAAACTTCTAACCATTAGGTTGTACAAACAGAATGTATCTGGCAGTGAGATCCAGAATGCGAGGTTTCGCCCTAATTTTTGAACTCGTCAGATGCACGTGCCTGGATCTCAGGGGTGTTTACAATCCATTTATTTCGTAAAAAAAAACTTGTGAACAGCGGCGATTTCAAGAGAATCTCAGAAGGATGCGCATATAGTAAACAAGAAAGATCATGATTTAGCCAAGGATATCTCAAAGCTTGTCAAACGATAATAATAATAACAATAATAATAATACAAACTATAGGTTGCATACCCTCCCAACCTTGGCTTAAACATTAAATAGGAATAATATATTTGTAAACTATTCGCTCTAATTTAGACGAAAGTTCTTATATACTTGGCTTAAACAGTTGGATAATATTTTTATCTGCTCATTTATTTAAACAAAAAAACATTAGCACGAAGGAGAACCAAAATATACATACACCACACAGTAAAAATGGGATCGTGAAGAGATAAATTATTGCTAGCCTTCACACAAAAACTCTGAGGCTGAAAGTCCATTACTGAATTAATCGAAAATTAAAATAAAACATAATACTGTTAGACTATTCTACTAATGACTACTATTTATCCACAGTTTAAACTACCGCGATTTCAATAATCTCAACCAAAGAGTATCTGAAGCCTGATTTTTAGAGATACTCCGAATTCTTTCTATAAATACCGACGTACATTTTGTTATGGATCCATAAAAGGATTCCTAACTGTTGAGGGTTAGTTCAGAGAATTACCGCGGGTGAGGGGAGAAAAGTACCTATTTCTATGGTGCTTGGTGCCATTATTGAGCATAGTTTCCGAATGGTGTAACTAAGTAAACAATTAACAGCATGACACTTTTTGTTCGTTAGCAACCGTTTTTTACCTATGGATAAGAAAATCCTGACAACGTAAGAGAACATTTTGATAAGATGAAAAAAATGTTTTTTTAAGTCTACTAATGAGATAATTATGAAAAAAAGAAGCTTTAACTTAAATGACTGACCTGCATACTCTTTATTCGTGTGACGATTTCATAGGCATCTTCATCACAACGCTGTTTAAAATCAGCTGCTTGTTCTAACGGTGCTACACCATGTTCTTGAGCGATCTGTAAACAGGAATACAAACAATTATTGAATATAATGCACTATGTGTTGTCCAGATTGGTCATAGTGAGAACTACTATGATCTTATTAGAGTAGTAACAACAATACATACAATAAGTCATTAATATAGTATACACTGAAAGGTTAAAATGTCAGTTGCTTTCACATAGTATCCTAGTAGTTGAAGTTCGTTTTTCTGTTATGAGAATTAATGAAACTGCTTGACTGTACAAATCGAACGAAGTAGGTTGTTATAATTTGTATTTTTGCTGCTATATAAACGACCCAGCGATTCCTATTGCTTAGTATTCTTATACGATGACACTCGACAAGACCCCAAAATCAGAACACGTTGAACAGGAATGAAATTGTATTCAAAATAATAATGGTATGTGAACAGCAATCAGCAATCAATAGTTTAAATAATGTTCATATATTTATAGTATATGCATAAGAAGCTTATAGATTTTTCTGCAATAATATGCCCGGGCTGATCGGTTTAAAATTAACCAATCAGCGCGCAGCAACACCATCATGCATAAAACATGCTTAATCCAATCTATATCCCACTAACATAGGTGAAACAGCATCCATGTCCACCTCGTTAGTTTACTATCTGTTACGATGACACACTATTTTGTAACTGAAAACATTTTCAAAACTGTACATAGGAAAGGTCGATCAAAGGTGAGTGCAATTACCAATCGAAATAAACTGTCGGAGCAAAGTAAACTAAAAAATATGTTGGTGAACTCATATGCATTCACTTCGTTGCACAGGCCAGTGTCTACCTGGACTCAGTAGTTAAGCGGATAGTGCAATGGCGTTTGAAGTTAACGGTACTGGGTTCGAGTCCCGGAGTGAACATCAACTCCAAAATGCACGTAGATCCAGTTGACGAGTCCAACATAGGGTGAAAAACCCGTCCTGGGCTTCATTGCTAGCCACCACCCCATTTATGCTTATTATGTTGATGAATCTTTAAATTCTGTATACACTATTGTGACTACAGAAAATGAAAGAATAAACTCGACTCCACTGTAAATATGTGACAAAGCATCTACTCAAAGAGGCTAGTGAAATTAAATAGTTTTGAATTCATGATCTAGTAGTTGGAAGCTGGGTGCATAAACCGAGCCGGGCCACATGTCTAACTACTGAAAGTATGTGAAGCACACACGTCTAGGAATTAGCTCGAGGGGATGAAGTTACAAATTATCGCATTGGTATGACTGGGAAGGCGGAAATTAGAGGAACATCATTATTAAATATAACAGGCAAGATACCAACGTATACAGAAAGCAGCTATCTATGTGCTGTTCCATAATAACTGCTATTAAGAGGATTTTTCGAGCTGATATAAACAGAAAATTAATGCAACAGTTTGCAATTCAGAATGAATATCACTTCATGGATGGATGAGATTTTCAGAAACTTCAATATTCGATTTAACAAAGCTCCCTAGTAAGCTATCTCAATGACCTTGAAGCAGCTTATAACCTATTTCACGTTTTCAAAGAACTCACAATATTCAGTACCTTAGTCAGTCAGATATGAGGTTGTTATTCCAAAAGATATTGCAAGTATATCTATGTAGTCACCCAGAGTCAAAGACAGTAAGAGTGTGGAACCGTTAAAGTTGTTAAAACCCACAGTCTAACACCATGAGAGAAAATCAAGAGGACAAGTAACAGAGAGAAGATTTACTTAAATACAATGGAAAGTTAAACATGAGAAGTATTGTTCAAGAGAAACGGATGAGAATGAAGGTTTTGGCCTATGGCATACAACAGCTGAGACTATAGATTATGGTCAGAGGGGCTGACAACAACAAGAAATCTGCACTTGCTGACATATCTCACATCAGAGGTCAGTGACTTCATGAATTAATATTACGTTTTGGTGTGGATGACACTTAACGTTTTTTCCAACAAATCTTATACCAGCTATCCTCGCATAACGTGGTGAGGAATGATAAGGCATATATAAAACATGTTTCAACCACCTAGATCAATTAAGATTTACAGCCTTAACAATTACCTAGCTATTTTTACCTGAGAAAATAGAATTAACCTTGTCAGTAATCATTTAGTGGTTCCATCATGTACAAGTAATCCTTTGAAAACGACCGACTACTCACTCGTACCCTTATAGGTCATAATTTACAGCTGTAGATCAATATAGAATGGAAAGCCGTGTAGCCTACTCCACTACCTAGCTACTGTTATTCACCTATTAACGAAACAATCATTTATATACATATCATATTGGCATTTGATTGGTCATCGAATATCACATATAACAAATAGTGGGAGTACAAACGGATTTCACACGGATTATGCAATCACATGTTTTATTGAGTAAATATCACAATACATGAATAAAAACAAATGTTGGGTGTCATACTAGATGAACATCACACAAATGTGTCACTGACTTTGAGTTTTACCTCATCCTAACACAGTCAGTCAGTCAGACAATGTAGAACTTCGTACGTACGTACATCAGTTCGAGCTGCCATACCACATTAGCACACACATGAAGTTGTCGATTTAAATCCCATAGTGGTAGAAGTAGTAAGAGTATAAGCATTATGTGAAAGATTAGGGTTTGAAGATGTTATTGAAGGAGTATAATACAGTGAAATAAATTTGGAAGGAGAAAAAGGATAGGGACATGAAGAATTCAGAAGATTAGAATTTGGTAGAACACAAAGAGTGGATGCACCTTTGCCATTGCAAACGATTTTGAGCCATGTCATTCAAGGTGTCTAACTATCGATTGCTATCATCTCGCGAATCCCAACCAGGTAGTCTATATCTACCAACACGGCTCAGTCCAATTGTCAGTGACTTCATGGATTTGTGCCACGTTTTGGTCTGGCCGCCCCTAGCTTTCTTCCAACCTACTCCTACACCATCCTAACATAAATAAGATGGATATCTCGCATACAACATATGTAGTAGAAGTTGGCAAGAGCCAGTCAGTGTAGGACCAGGCACACATATGTATCGGTCCAAGTTGCCATACCTCGTTAGTACAACTAAATGAACACCGAATTCATAGAAGTAGTTAATTTAGTGGTGGTAATATATAAAAGAAAGGTTGTATATAAGGACATAGTAAAGGAAGAAAGAAAGATATGAAGCAATCTCAAGGTTTAAGGGAAGACAAAGAGTACATGCACCTACGCCATTGTGATCGATTCTGAGCCATGTCACCAACCATGTCTCCAACCATTGGGTTTCGATAGTCACGCGGACTCCAAACAAGTAGTCTGCAAGAGTCAGACGAAGTTTGTATCTGTCCAGAGTATTCATTAGTTATCAGTCTATTAGATTTGCTTACACACTCCAAGTATTAATCTTTTTTTTAAAAAAGTACAACTCATAAAATGTATTAAACAATAAACTTACTTCATTTGCATATTGTAATACATGTACTAAATATTGATTTAATTCCTTATTCAAACGTTCTAAATGCATAACCAAGGTAAGATATGTATGTTGAAATTCTAAAGATAATTCAGCTTTATTGGAAATCTATAATTTTAAAAACATGTAATGTTGAAAAGAATAAATTCACGACAAACTTTTCGTTCTGCTTCATCATTTAAATCTTGTAGTTCATCAACACACCGTTTCTTAACTTCTAGAATTTTAGATAATTTTGTCTACAGGGAAAAAGAAACCAATGAGAAGTGAAAATAATTTCATTACTGTTGTTAATAGGGAAATAGATCAAAGTGTAATGATAGAATATTGAATTTTGATCAAAATTGTAGTTGAAATGACTGCTACATACAGATTAATTTAACTTAAACTGAATGTAACTCAGATACATGTTTACAGATAGTGATACTACCCGATCCCCCAAAATAAAATGGATAAACACGAGAATGAACAGTATTATTTACGTTAACAAGGATCAACTAACAAGGAATATTGAAGTTAGGTGTTAATATGTGACTGTGCTAGCTAAGGCGATTGGAGCATATGGTAAAGGTGACTGACTAATCATCAGCTTACCTCAATTAGAGGTGTAATGGGTTCTAAAAAACCACACATTGACATCAATAAATATCACTAAAGTACAAGATTAGTGACTTTTGGCAAGAGGCTGTAGAAAAGCCTAAAACGATTTTAGAAAAGTTCTAAGCACCAGAAATCTAAAGTTTGCCGACAATTTCGATATGAATGTAACCCTAGGAGAAAAACGACTTATGGTTACTGATAGGATGAACGAAAATTGATCCCAAATGTTGGAAATTAATTTACTGGAGAGAGACCTACAAAACTGATTCCCTGTCATCGCTTACGACATTCATGTATATAAGCATGTTACTTCATTAGGAAAAAAACTATTCTTTTGGTTAATTTTTAGGGGCTTGAGTACGTAATTTGGCCTCGTGAGCGGCCATTAATCAGCATTTCACTCATTTATTTGAACAATCCAAAAATTCGTTTAAACCAAAGTTATGTGCCATATTGCGGCTCGTCAAGAATCACTGCCTAGGAAGAAATTTACTTACCACCATGACTAAAAATTTCATTGGATATCCTCCATATATATCGGCCTCATTGAGCAGTAAGCGACCACCTGAAGATTCATTCAATGATAGTGCAGCACTTCCCATTGATGCAGCAACGTCACCGCTGCTAATTGCAGGAAGTTTTAACGGAGTTGACAAGAGATCATTATTAGTGGTAGAGGTGGTGGTCATGAAATTTGAAGTCCTCGTCGACGGACTACCACTGATAGTTCCACCACTAGCTGCAGCTGCAGCTTCCGACTGACATAAAGGACAGTCATGAACAGCTAAATCACCGGAACCGCCACCACCTTGTCCCATTCCATGTCCAAATTTATGATGATGCATATGATGACGTTTGCCCTATAAAAAAAGACAAATCGAGTTTTCTTGAAATACCGTTAGACACCAGATTACTTGAACTTAAAGGAGTAACAGTCATCCACTGATATGAAATTTTTCTTGATCAGGAAGTCACAAAAAATACATAGTAAAATAAATATAATTTAGAAGTTATTAATCAAAAAGCTATGTTTGGTCTATATCCCGTGCTTATCGACAGACATCACCACAGTCTGTAGCGTCAAGGAAACCCATTTTGTATGTGAGATAGCTCTACATCCGACGTTTTGTAATACTCAGCTAGACAGCACAAACATGATGCCAATAGACCAAGACATTTGCGAATGCCTTTTCAAGCACAAGAATTCATTTATGTTTAAAACTTGAGAAGTCAGTGCAAGTATTGAAAAGAAATGTGTGAAGAAACATACTTATACTTGTCGGTGAATTTTTTGGGTAAGCACACAAATAACATTAAAGGCAAAAGCGTTTGGCTATGCCGAAAAGACGTAGGTAGAAGAAAAGTGACAATAGTTGATAACTGTACACAAATAAACAGACATATTTATACTAACTTGATCCAACAATTTGCCCGACATTTACCTCCTTTCTTTGTGTCCTTGTTCCGTATTTATCGGCGTGTGGTAAAGGAATCAATAAGTACTTGGGCTCAATAAAACTAGACAACTTCTTAAATACTGACGAATTGTAGTGTTATTTTGGACAACATTATGAAAAAAGTACGTCGAGTAGCCAATACTGTCATTGACATTAAAATAACGTGATGTGATAAAAGAGGCTGCAAACTAAGCAGGTCAAATGGTAAGATACACTTGACCACGCCCAAGTCTGATGACCAAGCAAAACTGAGCAAGACAAATTACCACCTGAAGGGAAAATATTCTACCCTGGTGTTTTTGAAATTAATTTTTGTAAACATATGACATTTTACACATTTTTTACAAACACAGACCAATTAATTACCTGTAAAGCAGATTGCGCTAGAAGTCGAGCGGGACTCATGAAGAGATTACGGCTGGCTTTGTGTTGGGTTTTGTATGCAGACAAGGGTATAGTTTCTTGGGGTAAAATACTCAGGACTTCATAGTCAGGTATTGACCGAGTGCCAAGAGCTGGCTTATCGAAAGTGACACGATAGCAATGTCTTAGTGCATCGATAGCATCAACTTTTCCAGTGTACAAACCATCCGTTGGATAGCGAACCCTGAAAATGTGTAGACATTAGACGGTACAACTGTCCGTTTTTGCATAATTAAAGCATGAAATCCCAAAAATCTACACTTAACTACTAAACCTATAATAATACTGGAACTTTAGTAAGCACGTATGGTCTTGATTATTGAGCTTATTATGGTAGAGAGATTTGATGAATCATTTTATCAACGGAGAGAAGTAGTTTTAAAACCTGCAAGTAAGATTAATCAAACCCAATCGGTGTGGCTTAAAATCAAGTTTATGAACCTGTATCTCATAGAGAAGTTAAAATAAAAAAGGTCAAACCTATTAGTCTGTCAGAAATTTAACTTACTGAATTACTGAGTTATGATATGAGTTCTCGTGAGATTATTCACTGATCATATTTACAAAGTGCTCCAATAACGACTAAACAATAATATTTTTAAGGCGAATTCTATTTGATGCTAATCTTTCAACACCTGTATACAAACGGCAATAAACCACTGAAAGTAATCTAATTTATTAAGCTATACTTAGATGAACACCATAAAACAATGAATCAACGTAACTAATAGTGCCGAAATAGGCAGAAAAGTGGTTAAAAGAAATCTGGAGATGTACTGCTACAATCAAGTTACTGGATGAGGCAGTCAAATCTATCAGGATCGAGAAACCCAAGCTATTTTCGACTGACCAACTGAGAATTAACGAAACTCCGGCTAGAAACACGAGTGACTAGGCGAACAGAAGCTACTTTTTGGCGTATAGATAGTTGAGCTACTTTTATAAACATGTAGTACATGGACAAATATGATGACGAACAGTAAATCTGGAGCCAGAAATTTTGCTTAACATGAGTTAAAGTTTCAGATCCGTCTCCCATCATACTTGAGATATAGTCTACTTCTACACTCCCTTGTGATGCACAACGTTTATTCCGCTGGTAACGGATAACCCCCAAATGCCCTGGTACGGCCGAGGGTGAGGAGAGTCAGATATCACGAAATGCTCAGTCACGTATATACAGTTACTACCAGGGAAGTCCTACTCATTGACTTTTCGCGGCAATGGTGTTCTTTACTAAATTAAGAAGACAAAAAGCTAATTTCCGGTGCTTTAACCAGGGTTGGTGGATACAGAGGATCCATCTACGGGAGTTGAAAAACCCTGATTCCAAACCAATGGTGCACATAGGGCTGCATGATCCCGAAGGGAATAAATGACTTACGAATCTATTATTGATCAACGGCTACCGTGGGACTGAATCTCCCAAAGTTGATCCACTGGCTTGGGAATAAGACCTCCAGGTTAAAGGCTCCGGGTACGGCCCCTTAGGCACTCGGAAAGTATCACAGCCCTCACATAAATCAGTGATAACTGTTACCGGCCTCATTGTTATTGTGTGGTGCATATGTATTTGGTGCGCCCTTGTACCAATGCTTGTGTTCAAACAAATAATTAAATAACATACTTGATGACACTATAACCAAACCAGTTGTCTTACATTATAAGTGTGGAGCACGTCCTGGTGGAGGATGCACGTGACTGACAAGTACAGTTCTAGGTAAATAATTGCTGACTTTTGTGCAGTAAACAAACGGAACAACAAAAGAAACTAACTAAGCTTCATACTTGTCATAACATAACCCAGGTAACGAAAACATATTTAAATGAAGTCAAAATCCTTACCTAGCTGTTATCTTGGTCCCTATTATTAAGGGCATTGGGACGTGCATATCGTCCGGGAGATCTCTTAAGAACTCTAGCTGCACTGACCGAGTAGCCTGCAAGGTGCGAATCTTCTCACGCTTTTCATTAAGGGAACGACGTTCTTCGTCGAAGAAAGCTGTAGAGCAACGACGTGGCTTTCCCATCAAACGACGTAATAATGACCAATGGGCACGAGATAAACGGCGGGTTTTGACGTTTGGGAAGCTTTCACGAAGACAAATGCGGAAATCATTTTCGCCTAGTAATAAAGGTCTGGAAAAATAATATGGAGGATTACATTACCTGTCCAAATTGGAGTAGAACCACTCGTAGAACACCCATTTATGTGCCTTAGGTAGCTTCAGAACATTCCGCAGACGGACGGCATTTGTTTGTGCCATTCGCCTTTCAGGATGATGCATTTGTGTACGCCAGGGCATATGCCCAATCATTGATTTATGCTACGAAGTTACATTGGTGATATAACATACCAGTTTAGCAGGCTTTCGCACTTTTGGTGACATTTCTTCTGGTTGTACAGAAGGTCTTGGGGAATGCAGTAATCGGGGTTTGTAGTTTGTTGGAGGCTCGTAATAATCATCACTATAGTACCGGTTTTTCTTCCGAACCCGAGGTGGCTATACTCATGAAGTTGAGGAAAAAGAAACGCTTACATTTTTCCTGTAGGGACTATTGTACTCCTCTCCTTCATCCCCGGAATCTAATAGGTGAAAACTAGTTAATAATCGGACTTACAATTCTGAGCATCCGAGGACATTTTGAATCAAAATGCCGGCGGGCTAACAACAAGGACTGGCGGAAAAAATCCACCCGTACAATATTCAATCAAACTTCGGTAGTGAGAAACTTCGAGGAATAAATAACAAACTTTCTCAGGAACTCGATCGAATTCAATTACTTTAAAATCCAACATATCATCAGTCAAGGAGGTCTGTACCTTTTAATAACAGTAAATCGGAGTGGCAAATACTACCATATATTTAATTGGTAAAATTATTGAACAGAAGTTTCTTTAGTCTTTATTTTGTGTGAGAGGTACAACATACTTGACTATAGTGCAATCGACATCGTGAAAACAAACAGCTAGCCCTAGGGACACTCGCTTTACCTCATGATTTTTGGTTCAGTCCAAGAATGTTCATCATTATTTTACAGTACTGTCCATATAGCCCGTCTCATTACTAGTCTGTTGTAAGCTAACAATAGTCGTTTAGTCCTGTCATTCGGCTTGAGACAGACAGTCTGTGAGCAAATCTACTGCGCAAACAATTCAGAAACATAGTGTTGAAGGAACTAAGGGGGATGAAATCGTTCATGACTATAAAAACTATTCTCATTTAGCTCATATAATTTCAGATAGAATAGAAGAAGCTTTAGATTTCCGGGCCTCCGTGTTTAGTATCAGTGGATCTTTGATGCCTCTAGATAGGAACTTAATTATATTTAACAACAAAAGAAAAATATTATTAAGTTATATTGAGATACTGTCCTTAGTCCCTGAGATTATGAGATGTTTATTTCTTAAAGGACCCTAGGGAATCCGCTTGCACTGGCCAAGCCAGCAGAGAATCGCGGAGTTCGACCACCCATAAATAGTTAAAGGTGTGCTCACAGTTCATTCTACTATGCTTAGTCCCTAAGGTTCATGTTGGGATTGAGCTTAGAATTGGAGCTTTTCAGTCACTTATCTCTAACTACGGATAATGATAATCAAACCCAATGTGGATGATGAATGAAATGGGGGCAAAATCACGCATAGAACTGTTGGTCACAAACTCAGGCCATCTTTGTCGATAATTGGAAGCCTACTCGAGTTGAACGTGGATGGCATGACCAACAAGCTTACATAGTAATCGCGCCTCACAGTTAATACCCAACGTGGATTACTCTTTCATCGTACCCCGTTATTATGTCTACTTTGATATCCGAACAAGCTTTAAATTTTTTGCCTAGCTTCTTTTATCTCAATTTTTATATTCCTCATCAACGTTCCCGTCAACTTATCTTATACATGCGTTGTATCAAATCATCTCTATGCTATTTGAATTTAGCAACTACTTGGACCGTATTTAACATTTCCTTTTGAGCCCACCATATTCTTTATTGCTACGCGTACCAAAACACCCTCGTCCGTTATTAACGTCATAGAAACCTTTACACAAATGGAACTTTGTTTGTCCATATAGTCTATGATACTCATATCCAGGTGACGAAACTACTTCCACTTCGACTCGATCTATTGAAGAAATCTCAATTTCATCTGAGCTCACTTTTGTAGTAAATGTCACTTAAGGTTCAAACTCACTATTAACAGATAATTCAGAGTTTCATTTCACCTCAGCACCATTAATGCCATCCACCAAGCCAAATGAACTATGAAGAGTGCCTAATGCTCACACGTCTTAGACAGAATATTCTTTAGAAGCTCACTAGAATTTGGAAACTTATTATTACAAATTATTTTTGTGACACTGTAACATATGTTGGTTTGAAGGACAATGATGTCAGTCAACGGCTTTGCTGATCTATTTGTTCTGTTTGGACAAATAGTTATTTAACCGAGTCTCGTACTCCCGCCAAAATGTTGTGTTATCGCACAATCATTGTTCCCAAACCCGATATGCATCTAAATCATCGCATCGAATCAAGTCTCTTGCTCGATTGTTTTTCTTCCTCGGAAAAGTCACATATTCTAAATGCTTCATCCGTTTTGTTGTTCGATTAGGGGTTTTGCATCATCTATCGGTAACTTCGTAATTGTATGAGCTCCACTCACAATGATCCAATGCCATCCGCAGAAATCATGTCTGAGTTTACTCTCAAACATTTGTAAGCAGCAGTTCCATGCACAGTCTCTATGTTTATCGGGGCTGCCTCACCTTCTAGACACATATGATCAATTATTACTTCCCATATGATAGAATGGCCAGAGCTTCTATCCAGTACGGCGTAAATTTCCGAACTTCTCCTCAGACCAAATATTTTGACTATCGTAATACATAACTAAACCTTCACTGAGTCCTACTCCATGGGTAAATTCACTACGTGGTTTTTACTATCATTAGTATGTAGCACTGAATGATGCTGAATCCTGCAGTTCTCGAAGTCACACCTTAAGACCGGGTTATATCACCCAGTTATGTGACCTTTTTACGAACACATTATGCAGATCACACCTTTTTACTTCCTGTTTCCTATCCATGACATCCATGATCGGTAACTTTGTACAATCTGTCACCTTGTGATCACATGCTAAGGCAGTTACAAGAATAGTCAAATTTTATCAGAAATAATAAAATCTCTTCGGGAACGATAAATGCCAGGACACGTTCCTCTAATTCGACTTCCCACATGACACTAGCACACTAACTGGTCGTCACTGTTTTTTAGTTTTCTAAATTGCCGTCTACTTGAAGATCATTATCTGCTAATATGGTAACAGTCATTGTTTTCTTTTATGTGAGGTTGCTTGTGCTACATCAAATATCATGCCACATGCAATTCTGTCTTCTGTGTTAGTCGTCGAGCTTTCATGTATTGTGTGTAAATGAATGTTGTCGATTAAAAGAAACTATCATATCAGAGCAGCTCAACCGTTTTCGTTCATATATCAATAACATCGTGGATCGTACTGAACCCCCACTAACTTATTATTATTATTAATGGCTTTATTCAATATTATAATCTGGTACAATATGGAATTCTCAGCACGAGTTATTTCAACAAGTTTTTTTTACCAAAAAAACAGAAAAAGAATAAAAATAAGTTTAGGAAAAAACTGAGTTTATACAAATTATCGAATTTGAGACATGCTTAAGAATACAGGTTATTTACTAGGTCAACTCTAACAGCCTGTTCGTCACAAAGTAAACTTGCTAAATAAGGTATTGCAGAACTTTTATAGATTTGCTTGCGTGCATGGATTTTAATGTATTTACGTCTCGTTCTACAAGAAGATATACAAGGAGAAAGATATGAATGAAGCGGATGGTTAGTATCTGATAAGATAACACCTGCCAAGAGGTTGCAAGACTTAAGATGTCTATCCACAAGCATATTAACAATGACTTCAAAAGATTCACCACATACCTTGCAAACTGCCTTCAGCACTCTACGCAAAATAGCAAAGTCTTTTCTCAAAAGCCCGGGAAAGAATAATGGAGAACAATATAGAATAACAGGTAATATGCAGGGATTTACAAATTGTAAGAGTAAATGGCGAGTAATCCCAAAAGCATGCAGCCTCTTTATGTAGTATGTCAAACAGTAAACTTTTTTCGATAACAGTAAAACATGAGAAGACCAAGAAAGATCAGAGGAAAAATGACACCAAGATATTTGACCTTCGACACTGTGTTTATTAAGGAGTCTCCAATGGCACGAGCATTATGGAATCCCAAAATAGAGTATAGGTTCTGTCCATGTCTCAAGCTAAAGTTAACAGCTTGACATTTAGATGGATTGAGTAAGAGACCATTACCAACAGACCACTTTTCAATACGAGATAAAAACTCATTCATTTCTATGGGATGTAAGGAGGTAGAAATCGGCATACATACAGTGAGGTCGTCTGCATATTTTACAAAAGTGTTTTCTGTGGAAGATGGCAGATCATGCAGAGAAAAAGAGAAGAGCAAAGGTGATAGAACAGCTCCTTGTTGCACACCTACAGTAGACAGTAGAGATGTTGAACACTTTCCTTCAAATACAGTGTACTGTTCACTTCCAGAAAGGTAGGAACGTAGCCAATTGGTTATCCAGCTGTCAGTATCGATGCTGATCAGCTTGTTAAGTAAGAGGTGTCTTGGAATAGAATCAAAAGCAGAAGTAAAGTCCAGGAAAGCGCATCTAACATACTTCTTACCCTTTTCCAACCCGAACACTATATTGTGATGAAGAACAGCAACGGCATCTAATGTGCTTCTTTTGCATTTGTAAGCAAACTGATATGGATCACAGTGCTCTTTTATTGCAGGTTGAAGTGGTTGTATCAGTAATTTTTCCATTATTTTTAGGAAAGGTGAAGTTATTGCAATGGGTCTAAGTTTCACATTTTTATCACCAGAAGCTTTCTTTGGTATAGGGATTATCTTTATCTTTCTCCACATTTTCGGTAAGACATTAGTTGAGAAGGGTCTGTTAAAGATATTCGTTAATGGATAACATAAAACATCAGCACATTTTTTAAAAAGGAGGTTTGGGATACCATCAGGTCCTAAACATTGGGATGAATTAAGTGACTGGAGACATTTTCGGACATCATTTTCAGTGAAACTGGGAACATAACAATTCTTCAGACCCTTGGATATAGGGAGCATGATGTCAGATGACTGACGTATAAAGGACTTATTTAAGTTACAAACATTCAGCTGGTTATTGCTTCTAGTCTGCCTGTCCCCTGTAATTTCTTTAAAGAGTTTCCACATACTTGGAGAGCTTTTACAAGATAGGAGTTTTTGAGTAAACACAGAGTTGAGACGTCTAATCTCTTGGTTTATTTGATCATTTAACTTACGAACTTCAATAGTGTTTTTCTCCTTGTACATCCTTTCTTTTACTCTCCGTAGTCGTTTTAGTTGTGGAGATGTAAGTCGATCAAAACTTAAAAAGAAGGTTTCGGTAGGACAGCAAATATCAAAACAGAATTTAAGATAACAGGTGATAACATCAGTTGTGTTTTCTATTGAGTCATCTGTAAGTACTTCCCAGTTGGTCGTACGAAACATGTTTTTCAGATTTTGCAAATTTTCTTCTGAGTAACTCCTATATATTACTTTTTTGGTATGGTGTATGTGTGTACTCTTTTCATGTTTACCATATACTTTAGGCAGGACACGAATTATACAGTGATCCGAACTAGACAATGGAGCATGTTTGCGAGTCACATAGGCACCCACATCATTAATGAAAACCAAGTCTAGATGAGCATTCAAACGAGTAGGAAAATCTAATACATTTAGGTGACCTAGTGATATAAGGAAGCTACAGTCACATGAATTGAAATCACCACATACAATTGAAAGTGAATCACTGAAGGCAGTAACGGCGAATTCAGTAAATTTATCAGTGAAGACAGATAGCGCAGATGATGTGCAATCTGGAGTCATGTAGATATTGGTAACATAAATATATTTGTATTTATTCAGGTGTTTTGGACGGTACCTTAAAGTTAGACAGTCAATAAAGTCGTTTGAAAACTTGAAACAGGCAAAAGTAGATCGACACCAGTTAACGTTTACAAAAGTAGCTACTCCGCCACCACAAGTCTTTTTATTGTTTGATCGATCCTGACGACAGATATTAAAATCACGTAATGACACTAAGCAATCATCCTGTAAGTCAGTTAACCAAGATTCTTGAATTGTGATGACACCACAATTACGATACATGTTTTGACTTAGCAGAAATTGGAGATAGTCCACCTTGTTAATTAGTGATCGACAGTTAGAGTTAAGTAGCTCGGTAATCGACATTTGATTGATGTTTATTCTCTTTAAAGCAAATTGCCAACCACCACGATGTCTCTTATTGTACTTGTTTGTAATTTTTGCAGCGAAAGGACGTAAGCTTTTCATAAACGCGCCTGTATAGGTTATGCGATTAATAGACATAATGATAGGTTAAAACAAATTAAAAAAACCAGATAACTTGTTGAAATATTTAGATGGCAGAAACAGGTAGCCCAGGTATTCAAGCAAGACATAATACAACTTACAAACTTAGGTGAGATGCTTATCATACGTAGCTACATTAAGGCATGCTCTCCTATGGACTTATCCGTCATAACCATTTTTATCAAACTTCGGATTACGCTGTACCAATCTCCCGTACCGTGTGTGGACAACCCTGGGCCCCTTACGATTACAACTGGTCCTTTAAAGTTAGGTTCCTTGATAGCCATCATAGTCTTATCGGCCACTTCGATCCCCTTATTCTGTAGATCCAGAGGTAGACCTTCAAGTGAGACATGTATTCCTTTCTTTAATGTTACACACATATTATGTAGTTTGGTGGCAAAGTCAGTCAAGTCATCGATTGAACATCCAACGAGTTTACGGTTGAGCAACTCCATAATTAGTTCGCGAGCGACTGGATGTTATCTTCCAGATAGATCATACAAAATTTATCTCGTCCTATCATAACTCAAGTGATTAGGCAAAGAGATGTAGGCCTCAGTAGCCGTCCTTACTTTTTTTACAGTATAACAGATACGACAACATACGACTTTCATCGGATGATTTACTTCCGATAATGCCTGCAAGCTTGCTGTCAAAGAACCAACTTGACCAAAGTATATAGTATCTATTCCTGGTAGACCAACATTATTAACAATAGTTCAAATGGTTCAAATGGTTGAGGACGGAATAGAAGAAGCTTTCGCTTAACGGGCTTCCGTGTCTAGTAGCAGGCAAGAACCTAGGTATATTAACGATAGTAGAGGAAAAAAAGAATTTGATAAATCAAAATAATATGTTATCCTTAGTCCTTAAGAATTAGTCAAGTTTCCTCTTAAAGGACTCCTGGGAAGTCGCTTGGACTAGCTTAGTCGGCAGCGAATTCTAGCATTTGATAACTTTTACGGAGTAGAAGTTGTGTCTGCAGTCTGTTCTACTATGTTGGGTCTTCAGTTTCTGGGTGTTACCCTTTAGGTTAGTGTTGTGACTAAGCTTAAGATGTTCAAGAGGATGACCAGAAGTATTAAGGATAATGTAAGTCATAAGAAGGTCACCTCTAAGACGCCTGTACTCTAACGGGTAGTATTCAATGTATCCTTAATTTCATCAACCCATCTGCCTTATGGGATCCTGACTGGTTCTCTGAAACAAGAATATACAACTAATATTACACTACAAATACCTTTCCACCTTGGTATTTATATCAAAGCTATCTACAGGAAGCTGGTTATTTTCCTTCCAAAATTTACATTCTCATTTAGCAAGCTGAGCCTCCTTTCGGATCTCTAACATTTTAAGCTCCCTGTCTAATCTCTTTTCTAATTGTTCCTTCTTACCTCGACTCCGCCTGTAGCGCTTCTAGGGTTACTGCAGCTCCAAGCCCGGGTGAGGGACAGTAGTTTTTCATAAGGTCAGCAACCCCATCCTGTAAAACACAACCCGGCTGAAAAAAACGAACAAAACCATTCAAATTTTGTCTTCTGCATAGGTGCATGGAACGTCCGGACAATGTGAAAGACTGGGAGGACCACTGAAATAGCAGTAAAAATGACGAGATTCAGCTTGACAGTGCTCGGAATTAGTGGAACTCGTTGAACTGAAGCTGAACAGAAAGGTTTAGATTCGGGTGAAATGCTATAGTACACTGGTCACGAAGAAGAAAATACTTCCTACGCACAAGAAGTTTCGCGGATGCTGTCGAAAGAAGCTCAATATGCCCCTACAGGGTGAGAATCTCATGGATCTATAATCAGCAGAGTATGCTTCGAAACAAGAGTGGGGATCACAATGAAAGTTATCTAGTGTTATGACTTAACCAATGATAGCAATGAAGGCAATAAAGGTCAGTTTTATGAGAAGCTGCAGTTGATCATAACAAACTAAACATGAAAGAACCTGACAATCCTGATGGAAGATCTAAGCGTCAAAGTCGGAATGGAGAACACTTGAAATAAAGACATCATAGGACGATATGAACTGGGGGAAATGAACGGGAATGGTGAGAGATTTGCGAATTTACGTGCATTCAACAAATTGGTCATAGGTGGCACAGTATTCCCACACAAACACATTCACAAAGCTACATGCGCCTCATATGGTCACACTACATAGAACCAGATCATTCATGCATCACTGAAATATTCAGGAAGTCAGTGAAAGAAACGACAACAAAGATCGCTACCTGGTGGTTGTCAAGTTGAAACTGAAGCTAATAAAGCACTGGACAACTGGACAAAGGTTCATTACAGTCTTCTTTTGAGATACTGACAAAAGATCAATTCAAGATAGCTATCAACAACAGGTTCCAAGTCTTACAGCTTCTACTGAGAGACGAAGAAACTGCGATGGAGGACAACTGGAAAGGGATCAAAAAGCATGGAAATTAACGTGTCGGGAGCTTCTGGGCCGCAACAAGCATCATCATGAGGAATTGATCTCTGTCGAAACCCTGAATAAGATTGAAGAAAGGAAGAACAAGAAGACAGCAGTTAGCAACAACCGAATAAAAACAGAGAAAGCTAAGGCACAAGCCGAATACACATTAGCGAACAAGAAAGTGAAGAGGATCATTGGAGCTGACGACGGAAAATATGTGAAAGACCAAGCAACGAGAGTGGAAAAGACTTCAAAACAAGGAAACATAATCAACTACATGACACAACGAAGAAACTGACAGGGAAATATAGTAAACCAGATAGACCAGTCAAGGACAAAGAAGCCAAGCCGATAACTGAAATTCAAGAACAGAGGAACAGATGGGTGGAACACTTCAAAGAACTACTGAATAAGACAGTCACACTGAACCCATCGGACATCGAAGCAGCACACACAGACTTTTCTATAGATGTTACTCCACCAACGATCGAAGAAATCATGATGGCTATCAGACAAAATAAGAGTGGAAAAGCAGAAGGACCTCACAATATACCAGCTGAAGCACTGAAGTCAGACATAGACGTAATTGCGAACATGATCTTTGTTCTGTTCAGGAAGATTTTGGAGGGAGGACAAGTGCGGACGGACGGGAAAGAAAGATACTTCATCAAAATACCAAAGAAAGGAGATCCGAGCAAGTGTGAGAATTACAGAGGAATCACACTACTGTCAGTACAAGTACAGAATTTCAACAGAATGTTGCTGAACCGGATGAAAGGTGCAGTAGACGCCCGACTTCCAAATCAACAGGCTAGATCCCATAAGGGTCGAATGTGCACAGACCAAGTCGAAACACTATAGATCATCTTGGAACAATCAGTATAGTGGAACTTGTCACTATACATCAACTTATTGACTATAAGTAGACGTTTGATAACTTTATGGAACCTTCTTCGACATTATGGAGTGCCTGAGAAAATTGTCAAGATTATCTGGGATTCATACGATGGACTACACTGCAGAGTCGTGCATGCGGAACAGCTGACAAGCGCACTCCAAGTGAAGATCGGAGTTAGACAAGGCTGCTTACCCTCCCTCTTTATCTTTCTTCTGGTGGTTGAGTGGATTATGGAGACTTCGATATCTGAGTGGAAGCACGGAATACAATAGACGGTTTAGAATCAGTTAGAAGATTTGGACTTCGTAGATGACCTAGCTCTTCTATCCCATACACACAAACTAATACAGACGAAGAAAACTAGTGTAACAGAAGCTTCTGCATCAGTAGGCCTCAAAATGCACAAGGGAAAAGCAAGATTCTTAAATACAACAAAGAGAACACCAACCCAATAACACATGATATAAAAAATCTGCAACAGGTGATAACTTTCACATATCTGGACAGTATCATCGATGAACATGGAGGATCCGATGCAGACGCAAATGTAAGGATTGGCAAATCAAGCATAATATTCCTACAGTTGAAGGACAGAAGTCTAATGGTGGTGAACACACTGACTGTCATAAGGCAGAAATGAAAAACGAAAATTGCGTCATTCCATCTGTAAATTTTGTTAAAAGAAGAATGGATTTTCCTACAAAGTAAGAAGATGGTTTGGTATTGATTTCCAAAATAATCCTTTCTCCTTTTGTTACGTTTATGACCGATTATTATAAACAGATTTCTGTATTCAACCTACCACCGGCTTCCAAGCCCAAAAACATCTATTCAGATACAAATTTTGATTTTTAGCCACTTCACAGTTGTATTTAGTTATCGTTTAGTTGTATAACGCACTATTTTACATACGGGAAAATTTCGACTGTGTAATAATCCAACAGCATAGTTGAATTACTTCGGACATTTTGATATGTTTTGTTATTAATCAATAGTATCATAAATATTCACGCACCAATTCATGCTTTAACTCCGCCTGAAACTCTCCTAGAGTTCTTGACGGTTCCAAGCCTCGGTAAAGGAGGAAGGTTGGGCATGGGGTCAGAAACCCATCCAATATCATTAAGAAACATTCGTTAACTATGGATGACCCAACGAATCTTCGTACTCTATACAGGAGACTTCAGTGATTTGGCCCAATCAAATGTACCCTCGTTTTGTTGGATCATTTCCTGCTTTCAGGCCGAAATATTTAGGTCTTAGTCGTCACAACTATTGATTTTACATTATTGGAAAAATATTTGATCGACAATATCTAACTTATAAAGTATCGTGAAAAAATCTCGAATTTCATACACATAGCCCCCTTTATTACTTTAAAGAAAGCAGAAACGAAGATTGACTCAGAAGCTTTGTTGCTTGGATTTAAATTCCATATCCCCAAAATACATGCAGACAGAATCGACAAAGAAACTCAATTTGAGAATTTATTTGATCAAATTGAAGAGTTGCATCCAGTTAGTGAAGAAAAGAAAGGGTACTTTAAATGTAAACTAGCTGGTATCGCAAAACAATATCTCGTTTCACCCACACCGCAGTCTAAACTTTTATCCAAAGACCACCTTACAGTATTACAAAGTATTAAGCGAAATGATGATACAATGATATTACGGTCAGATAAAGGTTCTAGTGTTGTTCTAATGAACACGACAGATTATGTCACTCAAATGAAGTCCATTTTGAGTGATCATATGAGATTCAAGTAAGATAAAAGTAACAAGGATTTAACTGATTCAACTGAACGAAGAATCACGAAAGTACTCAGGAATGTCTTGAAAAAAAGGATGATCGATAATTCCAATTACAATAACCTACGACCTCGTGGATCTCGATTGCTCCACATATATGGTTCACCAAAAATACATAAACAAACTGCAACAATCTTCATTCTAGCTCTCTTTGAAATCTCAAATTTTTGAGCCTTTGAAGTCAGTTCAATAACATCTACACTAAAGCCTAACAACTAAACTATCCACCTCTAGGAATACAGTACCAAAGAAAACAATATAGCCAAGCTAAGGTGTCGGTTACTTATATCCAAAAAAGTAGTATATAATGATGGTCGAACATTGAATGCATTTCAGTATAAGATCGATAACGAAAGAATGGAAACGAAACACAATGGATATGAAAATGTATGTACAATAATAATCGAAGACTATGGACTGATATTTGCAGAAAGAATGGTCAAGATACAGACAATTGAATAATAGTTTGCAAATTAACTGTTTACTGCATGGTTGTCAAACAAGGCTGTCTATTCTCCTTCTTCCTCTTTCTTCTGGTGATTGACTGGATTATGAGGACTTTGACATCTGAGAGGAAGCACGGAATACAATAGACATCTCAGGACCAATTAGACGATTTGGACTTCGCAGACGACTTAGCCCTCCTATCTCATACACACGAACAAATACAGACGAAGACAGAAAATGTAGCAGCAGCTTCTGCATCGATAGGCCTCAACATACACAAAGGAAAAACCCAGATTCTCAAAAACAACACGGAGAACACCAACCCAATCACAACTGATGGCGAAACTCTGGAAGATGTGGAAACATTCATGTACCCAGGAAGCATCATTGGTAAACAAGGAGGATCGGATGCAGATGTGAAATCGAGGATTGGCAAAGCAAGGACAGGATTCCTACAATTGAAAAATATATATGGAACTCAAAACAACTGTCAACAAATTTCAAAGTGAGAATCTTGAATACGAACGTCAAGTCAGTCCTACTGTATGGAGCTGAAACATGGAGAACTACTACATTCATCGTCATAAGGTACAAGTATTTATAAACAGTTGTCTACGCAAAATACTCAACATTCACTGGCCGGATACTATCGGCAACAGCGTTTTATGGAAGAGGACAAACCAGCTTCCATCTGAAGAGGAAATTAGGAAAAGACGTTGGAAAAGGATAGGACATACATTGAGGAAATCACCAATGTGCATCACGAGGTAAGCCCTAACTTGTAATTCGGAAGGGAAGCGGAAAAGAGGAAGGCCAAAGAGCACATTACGTCGGGAAATAGAAGCAGATATAAAACGAATGAATAACAACTGGAAGGAACTGGAAAAGATTTCCCAGGACAGAGTTGGATGGAGAATGCTGGTGTGCAGGTGTAAGTAAGTAAGTGTATGGTTGTCAGATTTTAGTGAGATAGTCTGTAATTTTATGCTCAAATACATTCGATTGTCCCCCACCCGTGTTCTTATTCGCTATAAAGCTACAAATTTTCTTCATTATCTATTATCTTATTACTTAAACTTTCCAAAATATCTTATTTCTTCTTTAAACATCACTATAAATGATTATAATCGTTCTTCAAATTAATTAATCAAATAATAGTGAGAAGCAGTAACCAATCGAGTCCAACCAGGTCTGTTGTGAAACAGTAACTCATTGAAGACATTGGTAAATGGTTGCATTAGTTGAAGTTAAACATTAACACCGTTGGATGCCGGCTGGCTCAGAGGTCTAGTGGTTAAGCACTTGTGCGCGAAACTGATAGGTCCTGGGTTCAAATCTGGTGAGGCGGGATCGTGAATGTTCACTGCTATGGAGTCTCATAATAGGACGAAACGACCGTCCAGTGCTTCCAGGTTTTCCATGGTGGTCTAGCTTCAATTTATCCGTGATCTATTAAAATGACTATACTATCCTCAAAAACCCCTTCTGATAATCAAATGATAATAATACATTTTTAAATTGATTAAACTTCATTTTAAAAAATAAGATTATAAAAATTAACCTCAGTGACGATAATATCAATAATAATAATGATAGCAATAATGATAATAATGATAACAATAATAACAATGGTATTATTAATAATAGAAACAATAATAATAATGGTAACAATAATAATAATAATAATAGTAATGGTAATGGTAGTAATAGTAATAGTAGTAATAGTAATGATAATAATAGTAATCGTGATAGTAGTAATAGTAATAGTAATGGTAGTAGTGGTAATAGTAATAGTAGTAACAGTAATAGTAATAGTAGTAATAGTAATGGTAATAATGATAATAATAGTAATACTAATAATAGTAAACATTAATTATGTATGTGTATTACATGTTCAAATTAGGGGGGGGGGAAACAAAAAATCTCAAAAATAGAATGTTTCAATATTCAATATATAAATGATCCATTTTTATTTGTATATTTTTACATTTATTTTTTTGTAAAACAACTACATAATTTACCAGTAGTTGATTTATAAGTAATCGATTGATTTTTTATAAAATTTTTTTCATTATCCATATAAATAATACTGAAGTTATCAAATGATGCATACATATTTTGATCTATTAAATAGAGGGGGGGTGGGGAAAACAAAAACAAACAAAGAAATAAACAAATGAAACTGATAAAATGAATAAATTTCATGATATAGGCGAATAATAATTGTTAGAAGGGGGTTTTGTAGAGATTTTAGTAATTTTTATATATAGTTGAAATCATGAGTCAATTGAAGCTAGACCACTATGGAAAACCTGGAAGCACTGGACGGTCGTTACGTGGATGTGCACTGCTGAGGAGTCCCATAATAGGATGAAACAGCTGAACGCCGAACGGCGTTTTATCGCGAACGCCTAACCACTAGATCATTGAGCCAATATCCAACGGTGTTGATGTCTAATTTAAATTAATCCATGCAATTGAGCGGTCATCATCCATTGTCTGAGGTACATACTTATCTCTACCTGTCTTGGATTGGCTGGAGTTAGATATTAACACCGATCGATTTCGGCTTAGTGGTCTAGAAAATAAGCGTTCGTGTGTAAGACTGAAGGTCCTGAGTTCTAGTCCTCCGTGTAAGATCTTGGATACGCACTGTTGAGAAGTCCCATACTAGAACGAAGTGGTCATCCAATGATTCCAGGTTTCCAATGGTGGTCCACCATCAATGGACTCATGATCTCAATCACAAACCTAACAATCTCCACAATCCCTTACTAATACATATAATGCATCTTAAAATTGAGTTTCACAACTCACTACCTATGAAGGTTTAGAAATTTTATTATTATTTGTCAAGTTTCTATCCATCTTATTTATCGAGAAATTCATTTAGCTTTCATAGAATGACAAGTAAGTAAGACGTTTTTATTGTTATGTCACGTTAGTTTGAAATTTCTGATTCAACGGTTAATTTATACATCAAATCTGGAAATCAAATTCCAGGATTTGTATGAAATATGATATTGTTATATCCTGACGAAGATTAAATCATGGGTAACTTTTGGGAACTAAATATATATATATAACTCCACTTCCAGCACTTCTTCCTGATTTATTCCTTCATCGGATGGAATCTGGTTTATTCTCTCCCACCGTAGAATGTTGCTAATAGTGTCTGGCCACCAGATCCGAAGTATCTTGCGTAGACAACTGTTAATAAACACTTGTATCTTCTAGATGATGGATTTCGTAGTTGTCCAAGTTTCCCCTCCATACAGTGGAACTGTCTTGACACTTGCATTGCAAATTCTGATCTTAGTGTTGGTTGACAATTGTTTTGAGTTCCAGATGTTCTTTAGTTGTAAATATGCTTCTCTTGCTTTGCCAATCCTCGCCCTGACATCTGCATCAGATTCACCGTTTTCAACAATGATGCTGCCCAGATATGTAAAGGTTTTCATATATATATATATATATATATATATATATATATATGTATATATATACAGTTCACGTTAATAAAACTAGAGAGAATTTCCAAGAAATCGATTTGGCTAAATAGCGTCTTACCATTTTAGCGGATGTCAGTTCGTGATGAAAACCCTAAATCTAATTCCTATCCCTAACCATCAACTGCAAATCACAATCCTTATCCTTCACACAGGTTTAAAACCTTTATTTAGTCTTAGTCAGTAAGTGATCATTATCAAGGCCATTTTAGCGTAGCTCAAAAGTCGTCCATAAATTACAATATCATTGTTACAAGTTTCAAAATGACTACTAATAAAATTAACTACTGAATACTATTCAGTAGTATCGTGTAATAAACATAAGAAAGAAAGAACACGTAAGAAATTAAGTTAAAAAGTGTAAAACATATTTAACAGTGAAATTATACTATTTGTATTGTCTCCTTATGCTTTCTATGGCATTCTTTCGTTAAATATATAGACATAAAGTGATTTTAATTTAATTCCTATGAAAACTATTGAAAGAACCTCTACAGAATCTGAACAGAAGTTTTTTTAAAAAGTAAAATCACTGAAATCACAAACTACTCTAAGTTAGACAACCAATGAAGCACTGAAAGGCTCTTCTATCCTGGTGTGAGGCTGCTCAAAAGTGAGCACTCATGAACCATCAACCATGAATGAAGTTCAGGATCTTCAATTTATTCTTCCTTTTAAATATATAGTCAACTTGTTGAATTCTTTACATTCATTTAAACTTTTACTTGATTGAAGTTAGATATTAACACTGTTGGATATTGGCCTAGTGATTTAGAAGTTAAATATTCACGAGAGAGATCGAAGGCCCTGGGTTCGAGTTCCATGTGTGAGGCTGTCGATATGAACTATTGAGGAGTTCCATACTTAGACGAGACGGTCATTCAGTGCTTCTAGGTTTCCAATGGTGATCTAGCCTACATCAACTCATGAATTCAACCAATAAAATCAAAACAAATTTATCCAAAACAGTGGATTTATTGATATTCAATAGAACACTTATTAATCAGTCGAATACTTTCAGCTTTTTCTGTGACAAGACATTCTCAACGCTTTTTTCAACCAGGAACGTTGTGAGCAGTTGATGAGAACTCTTTGATATAAAATAAATTCATGTTATACTACTCAAACTTTTATTCTTCTTCCCTACATGTTAACATAGAAAACCATATGAGTGAAACGCTTAACAAACCAATAATGTTTGATAATTTCAGAACTGACTCATGTGCATAATGAAGAAGATTAAGCAACAAGGATCGAGATTACTTCGTCGAGCTTCGTGAATACAACACGACCAGATGTGTATGTCTATGGAATTTTTCAATGATAACATTTTCATTCTGTGAGACTTGAATGGATCCAACATTAAAGTGTTTTTTATCATTGTGATAATGCTTAATTCATTGTACATCATAGAATACTAAACAACCCTTCTGTTCGCAGTAGTGTGCACCTTGATGTTTAGGTTCTGTGTGGAAGTAGTGAGTTGGTCCACCAGGGTGTTTGGTACCTGAGTGGTTGCGCCACAGGATTGGGCTGAGCTGTTCGGATTGTAGCGTTGAAGCCTTTATAGTGTCTGGTTCTCCTATAGGGCGGGATTGAGCTGTACTGCTTGGGCTAAGCCTGGGCAGTGTCTGGCTCTACTGTGGAACGGGATTGAGCTGTACTGTTTGGGTTGCCGCGTGAAGGTCTGGATGGTGTCTGGTTCTCCTGAAAACCAGTGCAAGATTACCCTAAGGGTATATTATATATAACTGTGGAAGTAGTGAGTGCAGATTTCTTAGATGTCCATATTTCAGATCTCTAACTTATGCAATGTACCTTAATGATATTTTCCAATCATTCTGTACTGTAAGTTGTCAAATTCACGAGGAGAAATGGCTTAGTTCAGCTGTTATTTAATGTACAAGAGAATTCTCTAGTTCAGATTTATATTCATACTGAATAATCACTGGAGTAACCCCATTAATTGAATTATTCTGTTAATAAATGGATTAAAATGAACTACTCAGCAATTTTTGTAGAGTAAGTTTTATTTGAATTAACTTGATTTTGTTTACTTCCCATTGTTATTTAGGATTGCGATTGATCAATCTGTTGTTGGCATATGTGCATCCTGTGCGGACTGCCTCGATATTGCATGAAGTCATAAGGTTTATAAGCAAAGATGGATAGTGGCTAGCAATGGAATCCAGGACGAGCGTTTCATCCTATTTGGGACTCGTCAGCTGGATGTACCTGAATCTTAGAGTTGATGTCCACTCTGAGACTCGATTTGGTTGCAGATTTACATGACAAGTTATATAATTGTTGAATAATAATAATAATCTACTTCGTTAACAGGTCAAGTGTTGGTTTCTACAATACTTGAATGTTAGTGTGACATAAAATACTATGAGAAGCCTATCACTTCTTTTAGCTGATTATTATTGCAGAACGAATTCTGTTTATTCTATAAGATAAATTCAATTCATCATAGTGATCACAAGATGAATGAAACGTATATTCAGTATATCATGATATTGATTCATGTTTATCTTAAACAAAATGAGCCACCAAATGCCCTGGTACGGACGAGAGTGGGGAGAGTCCGCTCTTCCTCTCCAAATACTCTCACATGGCCACGCGTATATAGCCTCTGCCAGGGAAGTCCTACTCACTGCCTTCTCACAGTGGAATTATTGTTGTTTACGAAATTGAGAAGACGAAAAGCGGATTTCCGGTGCCTTAACTGGGTTGGTGGACACGGAATGTTCACCTAGGGGATTTGGAAAACCCTGATTTCAAACCGATGGTGCACATGGACTGGCTTCAGTATCGTGAGGTAACAAATGGCATATGAATCACTCGTTGGTCACCGGCTACCATGGGACTGCATCTTCTCACGATGCTCCTGCACTGCCTTGTGGATCAGATCTTAAGGTTAAAGGCTCCGGGTGTGGTCCCCTAAGAAAACCACCTGCTTCAGTTTGGGCACCTAGGCAGTATCACAGCCCTCACATAAATCGAATGAGATTTGTGCGGTGCATATGTATCTGGTGCTTCCTTGTACCAATATTTATGTGTTTAAATAAATAATCAAAATGAAATTTCATTCTATATGAAATTGTTACCAACCAATTAATTAATCTTAAAACTTAGTTCATTATTTCTTTAATTTAATTTCTTACTAAATTCCTAATTAACATGTTTATTATATCCATGATTTGTTTTTATATCCTTAGTGCATAAAGTATTAAAATTGTCATAGTAACAATAACACACATTGAGAAAAGCACTCAACTGCATCACAAGCCAAGCCCTCACATAGAATCCTGAAGGCCAAATGAAAAGAAGAAAACCAAAGAACATATTACACCGAGAAATAGAGGCAGACATGAGAAGAATGAACAACAACTGAATAGAACTAGAGAGGAAGGCCCATGATAGAGTGGGTTGGAGAATGTTGGTCGGCGGCCCACACTCCATTGGGAGTAACAGGCCTAAGTAAGTAAGTAAGTAACAATAATCTTAAGCTTGAATTTTATTGGTTAGTGAAACAAAATTGCTTTTTTCTGATTGGTTGAATTTTAAATATGATTAATCCAATTTTTATTTTTTTATTTTATTATTTTATAGTAGTATATTTAAATACACAACCATAGTCTATATGATTTCATTACTGTAATAAAATATAAATAATTAAATAAAATAAAAAATTAAGTTTATGTATCTATGGTAGAAATTGTTGCTAACCACGCAATCTAGTTAAAAGGTTTAAATAATTTTAGTTTACTATATTGTATATATCTCGAAGAGAATGATAAATGGTTACTTTTGAGTACTATTTATGGACCAATATGATGGGTATATTTCTTATTGTATAAGTTTATATAGTTGAAATCATGAGTCAATTGAAGCTAGATCACAATGGAAAACTTGGAAGCACTAGACGACCGTTTCGTCCTATTGTGGGACTCCTCAGAAGTGCGCATCCACGAACCCACCCCGCGAGATTCGAACCCGGGACCTATCAGTTTCGCCCGCGAGTACTTAACCACTAGACAACTAAGCCAGCATCCAATGGTGTTAATGTCTAACTTCAACCAATCCACGAAATTGAGCAACCATTCACCATTGTCTTCAGTGAGTTGATATCTCACAACAGACCTGGTTGAACTCCAGTGGTTACTACTTCTCACTCAAACTCCAGGAAACATCTCTTGAAGTCAGTCACTAGTTAGCATATGATTATTATCAGAAGGGTTTTTTGCGGAGATAATAATAATACGCTCACCAGTGACTGGCTTCAAGAGATGTTTCCTGGAGTTTTAGTGAGGAGCAGTGACTAGTGGAGGTCAACCGGATTTTTTGTGAGATAGTAACTCATTGAAGACAATGGTGGATATGTTGCTCAATTTCATGGATTAGTTGAATTTAGACATTAACACCGTTGGATGCCGGCCGGATCAGTGGTCTAGTTGTTAAACCCTCGCGCGAGAGACTGATAGGTCCTGGGTTCGAATCTTGTGAGAAGGGGATTGTGGATGCGCACTACTGAGGAGTCCCACAATAGGACAAATCGGCCGTCCAGTGCTTCCAGGTTTTCCATGGTGGTCTAGCTTCAATTGGCTCATGATTTCAACTATTGTATAATTGTTGAGTAACTCAACTATTCATATTGATGTTCTTTTTATTATAAGCTTTATTTTGACCTATAGACTATTACTGTACGATTTACCGTTGTTGACTTATCCCCAGTCCATTAATTACTGTTCCCCCTATTCACAGATACATTTAGCTGAATCTTGTACAAATGTTATTTACTATTTTATGGTACGATGTGGTCAGTTTGTTTGGTATATAAACTCAGTATGCTTGAAGTATAATGATTCATATTGCAGAGGCTGTTATTGGTGTTCTGGACGTAACTGACTGGGCTAAGCAGATAGCAGGACTGACAAGTGCTCGTACGGGTTTTGTGTGTCATTGGTCTGATCAATAAATCACTGCTCTCCAATTGGAAAGGAATCATCACATCATATATTAACTGGGCACGCAGGCAGACTACAAATTATAACAATTGGCGTTTCACTCGTTATAACAGTAAACAAAATAATTGCTTGTTAGATATTGATTTCATCAATCTTTAGATTTTGAATAGAATTAGTTCATTTGAAACAGTAGGATGGTACATAAGATCTGATATATGTCAAACACGAACTAAAATGATCTCACAAACTTTATCCATGGTATATTCAAATGTTCATCACAGTTCAGATGAATAGTTATTAACTTTATTGTCTTTATACCCACTGACTAATAACATATACCCAGTCACCAGTTAGAATCCTACTTATAATTTAATCTGTCATTTACCATATAGCTTAGTTCACTATTTGTTAGCTCTTCTCTGTTTCCAGACTTAAGTTCAGAGCTAGTATCTACCCTCTTCTACATTTATATTTCATACAGATATGGTTCACGTACAAACATACCAGGCCTCATCAAACCATAAAATCAAAAATAAGAGTTATACATAAACAAATCAAAAGATGCTGGCAATAAACATAGAATAGACTACCTTGCAACTTGATCGATAGCATTCGATCTGCATTACGAATGACTTGAAGCACATGACATTGATCACCACCCAGTGATCAATGAATTGTGATAGAAATTATGCGACAGTAGTTGATATGTCAGCCAAAGCTAATGACGAGTGGAATATCTATGAATAGTAATCTAGTTAATCAACGATGATACGACAAAATTATGGGTAATACTAATTCGGACAACCAATTCCAGCTTCTACATGATCTTCTCCTTTATAAAACATATTATGAACAAATATAATGCTTACGCACTAACAGATTACAAGCCTACTCCAATGATAGCTCTTATTGAGTGGATGGGAAGGGTTAAATATTAACTGAACATAGATAATACATATGCCTTATCTGTCTCTGTCAATGAAGGCTTTAAATTATATTAATCTTCTTTAACAATCCCTTATAGTACTTTCCTTTTAATTTCATCATCATTCATTAGGTGGCTTCACTAAAGGAAAGCAATGCTTAAAGGTGATTTATGATTAAATAATAGAAACTTAGGTATATATTCAAAAACTATGTAAAGAAAATGGCGTTATTTTAGTCCACCTTACTCGGTAAATGGAACGAAGGTCAAAGACACAATGTCACGATAAGCTATTCTAATCCGTTGTCCCCGAGCCTGGTAACTAGATCAAGAAGTCTTGGTGAGAAGGTATTCTACAAACACCCAGAAAATACGATGTCACTAAGCACACAAATCAAGTTTATTTATACAATGATAGAAACGTCCTTAGGCGAGCCACAAAATAGCGCACTTAAAACGTTCGTCAACCAATGGCAGTCAAGGATTTCCGAGTGGGAAATGTAAACTGTAGGTCAACCAAGCGTCTCTTGGCGCGAAAACATAAAATTCAAATTTTCAGAATAAAATTACAAAATTAATTCCTTTTTCAAGTGAGTTCTGGGGGCCTAACGTCCTCAACAAAAGTAGCGCTAATCCTTTAGTTTAAATAAAATAGGTTATTACGTATGAGAAATTTAACTTCGTTTTAAGGTGGACACATCGCGAATTCTAAGTTGAAATTTTCTAAAACTTGATAATAATCTTATCATTATCAAAATGGGGTTCGTAGAGATTGCAGTTAGTTTAATAGTTGACTTCATGAGTCTATATAAGCTAGACTATCGTTAAAAACCTGGAAGCACTGGACGGCCGTTACGTCCTAGTATGGGACTCCTGAACAGTGCGCAAGATCATGGATCGGCTGAAGTTAAAAATCAACATCGTTAGATGGAGGCTCAGTAATCTAAAAGTTAACAGTTTGCGCGTGAGACTGGAGGTCCTAGGTTCGAGTCTTACGAGTGGGATAGTGGTTGTTCACTGCTAAGGAGTCGTATGGTAGGTCAAAACGGCCGTCTAGTACTTCCAGGTTTTCAATCATGGTCTAGCTTAAGTCGGCCAATAAATCCCACTATTAAAATAATTTTATTATCAAAACGAATGATATATCTGAAATGATGTAGAACGAAAGCATTTTACAAAATCTTACTTCATGGTTAGTGAACATATGTCGTGAACTTCTATCACCTGGTTAGATTGTTTGCTTCTTAAAGGAATAATCTCCAGTATTTCACTTTGATCTATTCTAGAGATGTAAGATATGCTTATACTCTGTATATTTTCAAATGGTAGGTTATCGCAGTACAAACGTTAAGCATACAAAGTTAAAGCCAGGTGTATCATTCAAAGTTGGCTAAGTTATCTGATCAAGCAAACACATTAAATATGAATAAACTTATGTCATTGTAGACGCTAACCTGTAATATTACGTTAGAAAGTATTAAATACAAGTAAAGCTTATGTCTTTAGTTCTAAGTCATTTAACAGAAGTATGGATGTCATTTGATTTCATCCTTAGTATGATCTGGTGGTTAAGCGCTCGGTCGTGAGACTGATAAGTCCTGGGTTCGAATCTCGCGTGGCGAGATCGTAGATGGGCACTATTGAGAAATCCACAATAGGACGAAACGGCCATCCAGTACTTCCAGGATGATCAAATTATTTAATACATGACTCAATTATTATTCATAATGTTTTCATTATTCAGCTTCATCTTTGAAATAATCAATCCCCCCCCCCAAAAAAAAACAGTTTGCTAATGAGCTATAAATTTCTCTTCTTATCCACCTCTATACAATAATCAACATAAGAAACGCCCTATAATTTACTAATTTCAACAATTTCGGTTTAAATGTATATCTATATATACTACTATTATTCATTAAAAGTACCACATCAACCTGACTAATTAGTATACTAATGTTGTTTTCTTTTAAGTAACGAGTTATATACTACTTAAATAATTATTCTATATATATAACAAAAATATTGTTTGAATAAAGCAGAATACTACTACTACTACTACTACTACTACTACTACTACTAATAATAATAATAATAATAATAATAATAGTAATCATGTCGTATTGTTCAATTGGGTTGTCATCAAATCAAAATGCCTCATTAAAAAAAATCATAATTCCTACTTCTTTTTGTTTTGTTTAAATGCATTATTTAATTGCTTATGACCTTGACGAATAAGTCATGCGTATTTTAAATGATTAAATCTCTTCATTTATTCATTATTATAAGGATAAAAGATATTAGAGAAGATGGGTAATCATATGAATTTAGGTGGCCTTAAATGAAAATGGGGGAGGGGGGTAAACAAAGCAAGGGGTGATTTCTATATAAGGATAAAAAAAAATTTGGACAGTTGAATAGAATATATTTCAAATGATATAATCTATATCATTATCATATAAGATAATATGACATTTACCTTGATCATAATTATCCATAGTGATTATGATTTATTCATTGAGAATCCATTAACGTTAGTAATTAATAAATTATTTATTTGTTACTATGTAAATATATATACATGTCCTCATAATAATAATAATAACAACCATTCATTCACTGTATAATGAATAGTTCTTTATTATTACTATTACTACTATTATTATTACTACTAATATTATTATTAGTAATATTCTAGGGCAATTCATTAATTAATAGTTAATGATTATCATTGAATAAAATCTGATTGTCATTATTTTATATAGAAAGAGTGAAACAAACAAGCAAATAAACAATCAATCCATTATCCAAACAAATATATACAGTTGGTATTGTGTTGTTTGAATCTTCCCATCGATGTGTTAGGACTGCAACTGGTCAGTCTCTAATTCGCATATGTGCATACTGTGTGTATTACCTCGATATAGCCTTAATTCATAAGGATTGTAAGCAAAGATGGATAGTGGCTAGCAGTGGATCCAGTTTGGCACGCGTTCCGTCCAATTTGGGACTCGTTAGCTGGATATACCTGCATCTCAGCGTTGATGTTTATTCTGGGACTCGAAACCCAGTACAATTCGCTTCAAACGCCATTGCGCTATTCACTCAGCTACTGAGTCCTGAAAGCTACTTGCTTGTGCAATGGGGTGAAGTTTGAATTCATTTAGTATTGTTTGTTTGAATATTTCCATCGATGTGTTAGGACTGCAACTGGTCAGTCTCTAATTCGCATATGTGCATACTGTGTGTATTACCTCGATATAGCCTTAATTCATAAGCATTTTAAGCAAAGATGGATAGTGGCTAGCAGTGGAATCCAGTTTGACGCGTGTTTCGTCCTATTTGAGACTCGTCAGCTGGACATATACAATATTTATTAGAGATTTTTTTTTTTGAAAATAAACAGGAAAAACTTATTTCACTAAGTATTACATTCATTTATCTTTTTTTCAAAGAAAAAGAAAAAAACAACTGTACTTCATAAGCAATGACGGATAATGGCTAGTAGTGGAATCCAGGATGCACGTTTCGTCCTAATCAGGACTCATCAGCTGGATATAACTGTATCTCAGAGTTGTTGTTCACTCCGAGACTCGAACTCAATACTGTTCGCTTCAAAGGCATCGCGTTATCTACAACTGTACTTTATTATTAGTTGAATAGATCATTTTTTGTAGATCATAATGTTCAATGAATTGAATATTGAAATGATTACTATTACTATGATTATTATTATTATGTAATCAATATAAAATTAGTAAGATAGATCTATTTTATCAATTTAGAAAAGTTTGTGATCAAAATGATATAAAATATATCGTATTCATTGCTTATCTTCTTTCTTTATCTAACATACTATGATGGGTAAATAGAAGTAAGCCAGAGAAAGGTTACGAAAGGAGAGTATAAGATTTATATTTGATAAACCAGATTATTAGTCTTTAAAAAGGGGTATCTAGAAGATGTATACTCTTTGATTGAGATTTCGTGAGTTAATTATTACTTGTATGTAGAGATTTTAAGTGATATAATCTGATACTGTGGTGTGAGTTACTTATATTCACATAAGTAGTATATGGTGATAGTCAGGCATAAAATGTGTTTCAGCAGAAGATCGATAAGGTAAAAAAACGGGAATCGAACGTAATTGGTATGAAAATGCATGAACAATAATAATGGGAGACTATGGATTGACATTTGCAGAAGGAATGGTCAAGATTGAGACAATTGACTGATAGTTTGCAAATTAAGTATTTACCATATGGTTCTCAGAATTTACTGAGTTATTCTGTGATTTTGTGCCTTTATTACAATCGATTGTCCCCATTTGTCTTCTTGATCTCTACAATACTGGTACGAATGTACGTATTTCATTAAGTCCTTATACATTCTGAGTTTTATTAATGTTTTATAGTGTGAGTGAAGCCTGGTAGCAGTGTTATGAGCTCAACTACTGTGTCCATATAGATATTAACATCTTTCAACTATGAAAATACTAAATCTCCACAAAAAACCGCTTCTGATAATAATAATTATATGCTCACTAGTGACTGACTTCGTGAGGTAAATCCAGGAGTTCTAGTGATATACAGTGACCAGGGGAGTTCAAACCACGTCTGTTGTGAAATAGGAACTAACTCAAGACAATTGGTGAACGGTTGCTCAACTTCGTGGATTGGTTGAAGTTATACATTAACAATATGGATACTGGTTCAGTGGTCTGTCGGTTAAGTGCTCTGGTGCGAGACTGGTATGTCCTGGGTTTGAATCTCACGAAGCGATGTCGTGGATGCGCACTGCTGAGGAGTCCCACAACAGGACGAAACAGCCATCTCGTGCTTCCAGGTTTTCCCTGGTGGTCTAGGTTCAATTGACTGATGCTTTCAACTATGAAAATACTAAACCTCCACAAAAAACCCCATCTTTAATGGGTACTTAATTCAAGTGTCAGTATGATAATTGACAGTAGAATACAGATATATTCATTTGACAAGTCCTAGAAGGAATGAAATATACGTCCTAGGTTTCATCGCTAACCACTATCACTTTACTAAGAAAACATTTGTAAATGTAAATATCAAAGCTTTTTTTCCTCGTGATGAACATATACCAATAGAGTGTGATCAATTACAGCCCTTAACGTCAACAGATGGAGACGATTAATGTCTACAAATTATTAATAAGAGCCATTATATCCGTGAAGAGGGTTCATGTGATTGATATGTTGTTAACCATTTTAAATGAAGGACTTGACACACATGACATTGATCACCACCCAGTGATCAATCAATTGTGATTACATCTCAGTCTTACAGCAGGACGGTCGCGGCCCTAGTAGCTCAGTGGTAACATCTCTGACTGTGAAGCTAAGTCACACGGGATCACTAGTTCCCTTAAGATTACAGGTACGCCTTGCTGACGAGTGCCAAGTAGCACGAAACCTGGGTCCAATGTTTCCTGTTGACCACCTCCAACCACCATCTTACCTCAACATATTGCACGCACTGTCGAGCCACCCTAGACTAATGGCCACATTGCAACTTGATCGATAGCATTCGATCAGCACTAAGAAGGACTTGACACGCATGACATTGATCACTACCCAGTGATCAGTCAATTGTAAATGTATTACCATTTTGGTGTAAAACTAGTAGGAATTTATTCATGACCATATGTTATTGAACAGCTCAAATGACTTCTAGTCACTTTATAAATTATACATTTTATTAATGAACAATATTTAGGACACATGTGACTGTCAGATATGTATTTCATAAGTATTAGCGTACTATACAAGCCAATTTTGGTTAGGAAATTTGATTTATTCATATTCAGTGTACTAGTTATATGCGTAAATACACATGACCAGCCATGAGGTTCCGTTTTAGATATTATCGACAAATGTTTCTGGTGTTGCGTATTTTTTTTGGGGGGGGGGTAATTGACTGGTGGTAGACGGAAAGAAATCCCGTTGGATCTAAATTTCAGGCTGTTTTGAACACTTTTCAGTAAGTTTCATTTAAAGTCTTGGAGAAACTGATAGTTGCATAATTCTACAGTCTAAGATGCTACCGTTGAAACGTTCAGCGTGCGATTAACCATTTGTAGGACTAAGATATTTGTGCCTTGTCACCGAACCCGGACTAGCTACCGCTGATATTTAAAACACCATCATCATTACCTACTTGATACAGAAGTGATTTTTTCGGTCATTATTTGTATGTACATGTCAAGTCACTTCAATTAGATAGTCTTGTTTGTGATTGATTTTCTAAATAGTTTTTGTTTACCTCATTCTTATTAGCTGTCTTTTTCTGTTTGTGAAATGATTAAAGAACTATGCCTCTACATACAGTAGGCCTTAGTGATACTATCCAGAATCATTAAACATGGCACCATAGAAAGTATCTCTCATTATTTAACCAGCAAATTGGAAAAAAACAAACTGTGATGATTGTCAAATGTATGATATGTATATAATCGGCTGTCTATCTAAATCTTAATAAATGTAATATTATTTCGTTTCATGATATTACTAACTACTGATTATAAATTAGTATTATATGATCTGAATAGGATTTCGATGATTTTAAATTTTTATGTAGTTGAGATCATGAGTCAACTTAAGCTAGACCACCATGGGAAACCTGGAAGCATTGAACTGCCGTTCCCTCCTATTGTGGGACTCCTCAGCAGTGCGCATCCACGATACCGCCTCGCGAGATTTGAACCCAGGACCTACCAGTCACGCGCCAGAGCACTTAACCGATAGACCACTCAGCCGGCCGAGATCCAACGGTCTCACAATAGAAAGAAACGGTCATCCAGTGCTTCCAGGTTTTCGATAGTGATCTAACATCAATTGACTCATGATCTCAATTATATAAAATTACTAAAATCTCCACAAAACCCCGTTCTGATTTTAAAATTATCAGTTGGAAGTTATGAATGATATGAACTTAAAAAAATGATTCAGTAAAAGTAAAAACGAGCTATTCTTCACATTTATTTGGATAGGAATTTCAGTAATCTAGTTAATCAGTAATATGAAACTCAGAACCTGATACATAAAGACATCAGCTGAAATGACCTCGATGTCAACTATAAGAAACTATAAACAATATATAGATCAAAGATTTTATAAAGAGAATAGTTGTTCTTAACAATTACACAAATATGAGGACTCTATTAAAGTTTACAATGTCCAAATAATATTACTTTGTAACTTGATGGTCTACCGGTATTATAATTCCTAGAAAAAAACAATTTCTGGGTCCTCGGTTTGATTCCTCTTTGTTTAAATTAATCAATTTTGATTATTTTAGAAATTGGTACAAAGAGACACCAGATAGATGTGCTCCACACAAATCTCATTTGTTTTGTGTGAGGGCTGTGATACTGCCTAGGTGCCCAAATTGAAGTAGGTGGTTTTCTTAGGGAAACACACCCGGAGCCTTTGACCTAAAGATCTGATCCGGTTACATGGTAGCCGGTGGTCAACAATTGATTCATACGCCATTTGTTCCCTCAGGATACTGGAGCTAGCCCATGTGCACCATTGGTTTGGAATGAGGGTTTTCCAACTCTCCTCGGTGGACTTTCCGTGTCCACCAACCCGGTTAAAGCACCGTACATTGGATTTTCGTCCTCTCAATTTCGTAAACAACACCCACACCATGAGAAGACAGTGAGTAGGACTTCCCTGGTGGAGGCTATATACGCGTGGCCATGTAATAACATTTCGAGAAGGAGAGCGGGCTCTGCCCACTCTCGTCCGTACCAGGGCATTTGAAGGCCGTCTTAGTATGGGACTCTCCAACGGTACTTACACACAACCGTTTAACATAGAAATCAAATCTAAGAACTTCAATCGCACGCATGAACGATAAAAATTTTGATATACGTTACAAGAAAAATGTTAATCTAAAATTCTCAATCATAACTTACATTCATCATTTTGATACATTTCATCAATAAATGGTAATTGATCTAATCGATATAAAAAATTTTTTAATTTTTCTTTTGATATTGGATGAACATTAATATATTTATTATTATTATTATGAGTAGTAGTAGTAGTAGTATTAGTAGTATCAGTAGTATTATCAGTAGTATTACTATTAATTACATAATTCACAGTATTTTTATTTAATTTTTTATGTGGTGAACATAAACTTACAAAAGTTGACATGATAAGTATATTATTATTAATGATATGAAATAGATCGTTCATCTCTCTTGAAAGATCTACGGTAAAGGGAACCCTTTTCTGTATCAATATAGATAGATAGATAGATGGATAGATTTCCCAGTATGTAATTAAGAAGGGAACCCTTTTCGGTATCAATATAGATAGATAGATTTCCCAATATGTACTTATGGTCAATCGCACGCATGAACGATAAAAATTTTGATATACGTTACAAGAAAAATGTTAATCTAAAATTCTCAATCATAACTTACATTCATCATTTTGATACATTTCATCAATAAATGGTAATTGATCTAATCGATATAAAAAATTTTTTAATTTTTCTTTTGATATTGGATGAACATTAATATATTTATTATTATTATTATGAGTAGTAGTAGTAGTAGTATTAGTAGTATCAGTAGTATTATCAGTAGTATTACTATTAATTACATAATTCACAGTATTTTTATTTAATTTTTTATGTGGTGAACATAAACTTACAAAAGTTGACATGATAAGTATATTATTATTAATGATATGAAATAGATCGTTCATCTCTCTTGAAAGATCTACGGTAAAGGGAACCCTTTTCTGTATCAATATAGATAGATAGATATATAGATGGATAGATTTCCCAATATGTAATTAGGAAGGGAACCCTTTTCTGTATCAATATAGATAGATAGATAGATGGATAGATTTCCCAGTATGTAATTAAGAAGGGAACCCTTTTCGGTATCAATATAGATAGATAGATTTCCCAATATGTACTTATGGATGATTCAATGATCAGAATATGAGTGTATAATTTGAATTTCAATGATACGCCAATATTATCATACTTATGCAGTTAAACAAGTGAATAAACGGGAAAAAATGTTTATATTTGAAAAAAAATTTAAATTTTATAGAACATGTGTTAAGTTTATATTGATTATTGATTATTGATTTTATGCACTTAAATTATTTCATATTGATCAATATAAATGAATATTGAATAATTATGTCAGTCAGTCAGTTAGCTACAATGTAGGATCAAGCACATATATGTGCATTGGTCTAAGTTGCCATAACTCATTAGCACAACAAGATGAACATCAAATTCATAGAGGTAGTTCATTTAGTGGTGGTAATATATAAAAAGAGGTTGTATATAAGGATATACTACAAGAAGAAAGAAAGATATGCGGCAATTCTAATCTCAAGGTTTAAGGGAAGATGGGGAATGTATACACCTACGCCAATTGTGATCAATTCTGAGCCATGTCACCTAGAGTCTCCAACCATTGGTTACGATAGTCACGCGAACACCAATCAAGTAGTCTGCATATACAAACATGGCTCAGACCAGAAGTTATTGAGTTCAAGCTCTGATGCCATGTTTTGGTTTGGGGTTAGAAAACGTCGACTCTAAAAATGCACACATCACCTTATCCCACAGATATCCGTCTCCGGCGGTATGGTCCCAACAAGTACGGGGCTTACACAAAAATTACCCACAAAAAGGTCGTGCAGTTTTCCTTTGGGCACTGCAGTCACGCTCTCAGGTTATTAAGACCACTACTAATCCAATCTCCTTTTGAGGTACCTCTAAAAGAACTCTTCCACTGTGTGGGTAACCGGGAAGTGATAACAGCCCTCATACCTCTAACAACACTCAACGAATAACTATGTAATATGTATATATATATATATATTGGGAGAGAGAGAGATTTTGTATTATTATTTTTTTTTCTTAATTAGTAAACATTTAGTTGAGGCATGAATAATTAAATTTGTTTATTCTGTTTAGCAATTTTTTGTTTTAGCAAGATCATTTCCTAAGGAATAGGGTTATCAACCTCATGTCCAACCATCCTTCTGTATTCGGGTTTCGGATTGGGGTTATGTTTTTATGGAAAAAGAATATTTTGACAGATACTTAATTTCAGAAGGCGTATTAACATACACTCACTAATGGTTGGCTTCAAGAGATATTTCCTGGAGTCTTATTGAGAGGCAGTGACCAGTGGAGGTCAACCAGGTCTGTTGTGAGATAGTAACTCATTGAAGACAATGGTGGATGTATCGCTCAATTTCGTGGATTAGTTGAAGTTAGACAATAACACCGTGCGATGCTGGCTCCCTGGTCTGGAGGTTAAGTGTTCGAGCGCGAGACCGAAGGTCCGGGGTTCAGCTCCCACGTATGTGATGTTGGGTACGCACTTCTGGGGAGTCCTACAATAGAACGAAACGGCCGTTCAGTGCTTCCACGTTTTCCATGGTGATCTAGCTTCAATTGACTCATGATCTCAACTGTTATAGATATTTAATTGTTCTATAGAAAAAAAGGACAGCAGTTAACATTAAAAATAATGACGTAATTGACATAATTGATGTAATATGTTATGTTATGTTATTATAGAGTTTTTCTCAACAGATAAAATTTATAAAGTTATACAATCTACCAATGTACCTAAATTAATATAAGTGTTTATTAACAGTTGTCTACGCAAAATAATGCGGATCTGTTGGCCAGACACTATCAGCAACAACCTAATGTGTGAGAGAACAAACCAGATTTCAAAGGATGAAGAAATCAGGAAGAATTGCTGGAAGTGGATAGGACACACATCGGGGAAATCACCCAACTGTATCACAAGGCAAGACCTCATATGGAATCTTCAATGCTAAAGGAGAAGAGCAAGACCAAAGAACAAATCATGCCGAGAAATGGAAACAGGTATGAGAAAAATGAACAACAACTAGATAGGAGTAAAAAGAAATGGCCAGGGCAGAGTAGGTTAGAGAATGCTGGTCGGCGGCCTGTACTCCATTGGGGTTAGCAGGCGTAATTAAGTAAGTAAGGAAGTACAATGTATCGATATTGTATAACAAGTGAGATCTATGATAACTAACTGAATAATTAATCTAACGTTATTTATCATACAAATATGCACTAGTCCTGGATTCGAATCACGTGAGTGCGGGATCGTGGATGTGCACTGCTGAGGAGTCCCACAAAGGACGAAACGGCCGTCCAGTGCTTTCAGGTTTTCCATGGTTGTCTAGCCTCAATTGACTCATCATTTCAACTATGAGAATTAAATTACACTAACTTTAGAAATAAAATAGTAGTTACTTATAAGTAATATGATGTAATAACGTTGAATTTGATTTCCTAATTATTAACAGACTTAACTAAATATTTAGCGTTTTTTAGCGAGTTAGTTTTCTAAGGGATCTGATTGCTAACACCATGCCCAACCCTCCTATTTTATTGGGGCTTGTGACCGGCAGTAGCCCCCGGAGTTAGGAAGGCCTAGGACAGAGTGGGTTGAGGAATACTGGTTGGCGGCCTATGTTCCATTGGGAGTAACAGGGGTAAGTAAGTAAGTAACTAAATATTTACTTCGAACAGTAATTCTAATTAGATTAGAAATAAGTTGGAACAAAATAGTAAAAAATGAACCAAAATCAAGTCTTAATATCAGTTCATCAAGTTACTGACGTTTAGATGAACTCATGTTGGTAGTTATATACTCAAAAAAAGAGGTTGCAGTTACTCGGATATATTCATACTGTAAATATTGAGTTTCCATATAATTATGTACTTTCTGTAGGGATGGCTCGTTGGTAAACTCTAGGAAGCCTCAAGAAGCCCAGAAAGAGCCAAAGACATTCCATCCGATCACAGCTAGGGGAATATTCTAGAATGTCGACGTGTAGCTACCCTATTGGATGGATAAGAATGACTCCCTATGTGCCTATTGGTTGTCCGAAATGATGATTTACTTTCAGCCAAAAAACTATAAATACATGAGATTTTTGTACCATATTTGACACTGTTTGGGGAATAAAATTCCCCCTTACTAGTCTTCTGAGTTCTTTCTTGCAACGTTACAGGTTAGATCGTTCAAGCAGTCTATTAGTACGCGGCATAGTAAGAATCAAAGCCTTAGATATAACACTTTCCATACCTTTGAATCTATTTTATAAACCCAGTTCTTATGGGTAATCTTTTCAAAAAGAATGGTAATACTATCAATCCCATAATTTTGTGTATACAATGTCAAGATACATACTACTATCACAATTTATATTGTTTTGACTGACTAACTAGTCACTTATGTAAGTAGTCTGTGAACTCTTATTTAGGAATAGAGTAGACACAAATTTTGCGACTTAATATGTGTTGTCTTCGGGAGAATAACTTAGATATAATTAGTTACATTTATAAGACGATTCGAAGTGCTGCTCAAATTAAATGGATTAAACATTTAAGTGATGATATATTATATTATTATATTATATTTAAACACATAAATATTGGTACAAAGGGGCACCAGATATATATGCGCCTCACAAATCTCATTTGATTTGTGTGAGGGCTGAGATACTGCCCAGGTGCCCAAACTGAAGCAGGTGGTTTTCTTAGGGGACCACACCCCGAGCCTTTGACCTAAAGATCTGATCCACAAGGCAGTGCAGGAGCATCGTGAGGAGATGCAGTCCCATGGTAGCCGGTGACCAACAATAGGTTCATACGCCATTCGTTCCATCAGGATCCTGGAGCCCATGTGCACCATTGGTTTGTAATCAGGGTTTTCCAACTCCCCCAGGTGGACCCTCCATGACCACCAACCCGGTTAAGGCGCCGGACATTCGCTCTTCGTCCTCTCACTTTCGTAAACAACAGTAATGCCACGAGAAGGCAGTGAGTAGGACTTCCCTGGCAGAGTCTATATATTCGCGTGGCCATGTGAGAGCATTTGGAGAGGAAGAGCAGACTCTCTCCACTCTCGTCCGTACCAGGGCATTTGGGGGCTAAGTGATTATATCTGGAATTATCATGCCTATTAATGGATAAAGTTATGTTTTATGGAACCATAAGATTTTTCCGTGTAATCAGTTCAATAACGTTTAATCTCTAATCGTCCATAATTTATTCACTTAGGCTTGTTACCCATCATGGAGGAGCATAGGCTGTTCAACAGCATTCTCCATCCAACTCTGTCATGGACAACCCTTTCCAGTTCTTTCCAGTTGCTATTTACTCTTTTAATGTCTGCTTCCGATTCCCAACGCAATGTGTTCTTTGGCCTTCCGCTTTTCCGTTGCTATTCAGGATTCCAAGTTAGTGCTTACTTACTTACTTACTTAGTTACGCCTGTTACCCCTCGTCGAGGAGCATAGGCAGCTCACCAGCATTCTCCATCCAACTCTGTCCTGAGCCTTCCTTTCCAGTTCTTTCCAGTTAACATTCATCCTTTTCATATCGGCTTCTATTTCCCGGCGTAGTGTGCTCTTTGGCCTTCCTCTTTTCCGCTTCCCTTCCGGATTTCAAGTTAGGGATTGAGTCGTGATGCACATTGGTGATTTCCTTAATGTATGTCCTATCCACTTCCAACGTCTTTTCCTAATTTCCTCTTCAGATGGAAGCTGGTTTGTCCACTCCCATAAAACGCTGTTGCTGATAGTATCCGATCAATGGATGTTGAGTATTTTGCGTAGACATCTGTTTTTAAATACTTGTACCTTCCTGATGATGGTCGTAGTAGTTCTCCATGTTTCAGCTCCATACAGTAGGACTGTGTTGACGTTCGTATTAAAGATTCTGACCTTGAAATTGGTTGAGAGTTGTTTTGAGTTCCATATGTTCTTCAATTGTAGAAATGCTGCCCTTGCTTTGCCAATCCTTGCCTTTACGTCTGCATCCGATCCTTCTTGTTTATCAACGATGCTTCCCAGGTACTTGAATGTTTGCACCTCTTCCAGGGTTTCGCCATCAAGTGTGATTGGGTTGGTGTTCTCCGTGTTGCATTTGAGAATCTTGCTTTTTCCTTTGTGAATGTGGAGGCCTATCGATGCGGAGGCTGCTGCTACATTTGCTGTCTTCATCTGCATTTGTTCGTGTGTATGAGAGAGGAGGGCCAGGTCATCTGCGAAGTCCAAATCATCTAATTGATTCTGAGCTGTCCATTGTATTCCGTATTTCCCCTCAGATGTCGAATTCTTCATAATCCAGTCAATCACTAGAAGGAAGAGGAATGGGGAGAGTAGACAGCCTTGACTGACTCCGGTCCTTACTGAAAATGCATCTGTCAGCTGTCCTCCATGCATGACTTTGCACTGTAGTCCATCGTATGAATTTTGGATAATGTTGACAATCTTTTCAGGAACTCCATAGTGTCGAAGAAGTTTCCATAATGTTCTCCTGTCCACGCTGTCAAACGCCTTCTCATAGTCAATGAAGTTGACGTATAGTGATGAGTTCCACTCAACTGATTGTTCAACGATGATCCGTAGTATCGCAATCTGGTCTGTGCACGACCTATCCTTACGGAATCCAGCCTGTTGATCCCTAAGTTCGGCGTCTTCTGCGTCTTTCATCCGATTCAGTAGCACTCTGTTGAAAACTTTTCCTGGTACTGATAACAAACTGATACCTCTGTAGTTTTCACATTTGCTCAGATCTCCTTTCTTTGGTATATTGATGAGATATCCTTCTTTCCAGTCCATTGGCACCTGTTCCTCTTCCCAAATCTTCTTGAATAGAAGGTGAAGCATGTTTGCAGTTGTTTCAATGTCTGACTTCAGTGCTTCTGCTGGTATATTGTCAGGTCCTGCCGCCTTCCCACTTTTGATTTGTCTGATGGCCATCTTCACTTCTTCGATCGTTGGTGGAGTGACATCTATAGGAAGGTCAGTGTGTGTTGCTTCGATGTTCGGTGGGTTCAATGGGGCTGGTCTATTCAGCAGTTCCTCGAAGTATTCTGCCCATCTTTTCCTCTGTTCTTGAATCTCAGTGATTGTCTTTCCTTCTTTGTCCTTGACTGGTCTCTCTTGTTTACTATATCTCCCTGCCGATTTCTTCGTCGTATCATATAGTTGTTTCATATTCCCTTCTCTTGCAGCTTTTTCCGCCGTCGTTGCTAGTTCTCCCATGTATTTCTGCTTGTCGGCTGTAATGCTTTTCTTCACTTCCCTGTTTGCTTCTGCGTAGTCTGTTTGTGCTTTGACTTTCTCTGCTCGTGTTCGGCTGTTGTTAATCGCTAGTTTCTTGTTCTTCCTTTCTTGAATTTTGTCCAGGGTTCCCATAGAGATCCATTCCTTGTGATGATGCTTCTTAGGACCAAGAACCTCCTGGCACGTTGAAGTTAGGGCTTCTTTTATCCCTTTCCAGTTGTCCTCCAAAGTAGTTTCTTATTCTTTCAGTAGATCCTGTAGAGCCTGGAACCTGTTGTTGAGAGTTATCTTGAATTCATGGAGCTTGTCAGTATCTCAAAGGAAGGCTGTATTGAACCTTTGTAGTGCTGTTTGTCCAGTCTTTCTTTAGCTTCAGTCTCATCTTGGCCACAACCAGGTGGTGATCTGAAGCTATGTCAGCTCCTCTCCTGGTTCTCACATCTTCCATTAGTCTTCGGAATTTTTTGTTGACACAGATGTGATCTATCTGGTTCTCTGTGGTTTGGTCCGGTGAGATCCATGTAGCTTTGTGTATGCGCTTGTGTGGGAATATTGTGCCGCCTATAACCAATTTGTTGAATGCACATAGGTTTGCAAGTCTCTCCTCATTTTCATTTCTCTCTCCTAATCCATGTCGTCCAATTACATCTTCATATCCTGTGTTGTCCACTCCAACTTTAGCATTTAGATCTTCCATCAGGATGGTGAGGTCCTTTCGTGAGCACTTCTCTATAATTGATTGCAGCCTTTCATAGAACTGATCTTTATCATCGTCGTTGCTATCATTGGTGGGTGCATAACATTGGATAACGTTCATTGTGATCCCTTGCTTCTTTGTTCTGAATGATGCTTTGATTATCCTGGGTCCATGAGATTCCCATCCCACAAGTGCGTTTCGTGCTTCTTTGGACAGAATTAGAGCAACTCCCTGAGTGTGTGGAGCATTTTCCCCTTCGTGACTGGAGTACAGCAGCATCTCTCCTGTACCTAGCCTTTGTTGTCCAGTTTGTGTCCAGTGGGTTTCTCTGATTCCGAGTACTGCCAAATTGTATCTCCTCATTTCCATTGCTATTTGGCTGGTCTTTCCTGTCTCCCACATAGTCCGGACGTTCCATGTACCTATAAAGAGTGTTGCTCTGGTTGTTAGAAGGTGCATCGGTCTCGTGAATTCTGAAGAATTTCGGCTTTCATCATGAGACGTCATAATTATTCCTTTAACTCCCAGGGCAGAGTTTAAATGGTCTGAATTATTTTTTCTGGTTAGCGTTTTTTTAGCGAGTTAGCTTTTCTACGGGATGGGGTCGCTAACCCCATGCCCAACCCTCCTCCTTTGAGTGGGCTTGGGACCGGCAGTAACTCTAGAAGAGCTACAGGCGGAGTTAAGTTAGCGCTTACTTACTCAATATATGTTTTATCCATTTCCCATGTCTTTCCATAATTTGGAAGCCAGTTTGTTCTCTCTCACAGTAGACTGTTGCTGATAATATGCGGCCAACGGACATTGAGTATCTTGTGTAGACAATTGTCTATAAATACTTGTACATTATTGATGATGGTTGTGGTGGTTCTCCAAATTTTAGCTCCATACAATAGCACTGTATTGATGTTCGTTTTCAAGATAGTGACTTCAATATGGGTTGACATCTGTTTTGAGTTCCATATGTTGTTCAACTGTAGTAGTAGTAGTAGTAGTAGTAGTAGTAGTAGTAGTAGTAGTAGTAGTAGTAGTAGTAGTAGTAGTAGTAGTAGTAGTAGTAGTAGTAGATTTCACAACGTTCATCAACTTCATAGAATAAAACTCAAGCAATCTCATGTCCCTTCATTTATATGTCACGGTAGTTGTTGTTCATCTAGTGACTCACTAATGAGCATTTGTTTGTTTTAATGAAAAGAAAAAGTGAACCTCGTTAAAGATTTCGAGGTCAGGTCAATCATATGAGTCATTCAAATGAATAATAACTTGAAAAAAAACGTAATTATTGGATACCCCAACAGCTTGACTTATTTTGATGACCCTTTATTTCCTATTTCTATATATATCTGAATAGTTTAATTATGATTAACCTTAAAAAAAATTCCTTCGAAGGGGGAAGGAAAAGGGGGTGAGGGAATATAATAGATGAGTTAAATCTTCAAAAATTCACGACATGGTCTTGATTTATAAAATTGACTTTTAACTTATCTGTTTTTAAGTGGATTCTAATGTTCATCATCAATAATGGATGAAGAGAATAATGGTGGCGGTGGGGGGTTTAAATACAGTTATACATGCATAGCAATGAAATAGAATAGAGACAACTGATGGGAAAGAAACTTCCATTTCGTTTTATTACAGTTATTTATGTGAAAGTTCAGTGTATCTATGTAGACAAATCTATTATTATTACTATTACTATCATTACTATTATTATTATTATTATTATCATTACCATTACCATTATTATTATTATTATTATTATTAGTAGTAGTAGTAGTAGTGGTAGTAGAAGTATTATTGCTATTCGGGTAATAAAAATGAAATCATAAAAATGGAAATAAAATATATGGAAATAATTGAATCATTGATTGATCAAAATGTGTATAAGAATAAGGTGATGGGAGATTTTCTTTCCCCCCCCAAAAAATATGATATAAACTGAATATAATTCTCAGTATCATTAGAAATGGTAGCCATAGTAGTAGTTGTTGTTGTGAGAATAGTAATAACAGTAGTGGGGAGTGAATTACATCGTTAATGTTTACAAAGTAAAACCTGACGAGTCCCAAATAGGAAGAAACGCGCGTCAAACTGGATTCCACTGCTAGCCACTATCCATCTTTCACAATTGATTGATCACTGGGTGGTGATCAATGTCATGCGAATCAAGTCCTTCTTAGTGCTGATCCAATGCTATCGATCAAGTCGCAATCTGGCCACTAGTCTAGGTGGCTCGACACTGTGCGTACTATGTTGAGGTAAGATGGTGATTGGAGGTAGTCAACTGGAAACCCTGGACTCAGGTTTCATGCTGTTAATCACTCGTCAGCAAGGTGTACCAGTGATCTTGAGGGAAATGATGCTCCCTAACGGATTCAATCCCGTGTGACTCAGCTTCACAGTCAGAGACGTTACCACTGAGCTATTCGGGCCGCGACCGAATCCATCAGGGAGTACCAATTCCCTCAAGATTGCAGGTACACCTTGCTGACGAGTGCCAAGTAGCACGAAACATGGGTCCAGGGTTTCCTGTTGACCACCTCCAACCACCATCTTATTCTCACTATCCATCTTTACTTACAAAGTAAATATTTCTTCATGGTTCCTTAGAATGACATTGAATATCAATTCATATCAAAGAAGTAGCTGGAATTGTTTAAGAGTAACTAGTAGTTGTCTGGTACATTGTTTTATCATGGCAACCATCCCATGTACTAACGTGAGCAGTAATGTGGGTGATGGAGATCGGCCTAATCAACCATTCTAGGTCCAGGGTTTCCTGTTGACCAATGCTACAAAGAGTCATTGCATAACTATTGAGGGTTTACTTACAAAGTAAATATTTCTTCATGGTTCCTTAGAATGACATTGAATATCAATTCATATCAAAGAAGTAGCTGGAATTGTTTAAGAGTAACTAGTAGTTGTCTGGTACATTGTTTTATCATGGCAACCATCCCATGTACTAACGTGAGCAGTAATGTGGGTGATGGAGATCGGCCTAATCAACCATTCTACATATACCCGCAATTGATTACGAATGCTACAAAGAGTCATTGCATAACTATTGAGGGTTTAAAAGGATGGTAAAACAAAAATGAGTCTGCCCAAAAACAAAAGAAAAACCGAATGTGAGTGTTATGTAATGGTTCTGAGTAACCAGTATGAAAACAGCTATCCCGCCCCGGTAGGTGTGCCGTGCTTCGATGTAGCACTCTTCTACAGAAGGGCCTTCTAAGCTTCACCATATTCCTATGAATGGATTTTTTACTAACCAACAGAAATTCAATAAATGAATAAAAAAACCCACAGTTTATCCATCACAATTGACTTTGATATCCGGATAAATTAATATATACGAACTAATCTATTACGGCTTTTTGTGGAGTTTGGGTCATGCATCAACGGAATCACACTTGATGGAGAAGCTTTGGAGGTTGTAGAAACCTTTAAATATCTGGGCAGTGTCATTGATGAACGCGGTGGATCTGATGCACATGTGAAGGCGTGAATCGGCAGAGCAATACCAGCATATCTACAATCGAAGAATATCTGGAGCTCAAAACAACTGTCTGTCAACCAACAACAAAGTCAGAATTTTCAATACAAATGTCAAGACAGCTCTACTGTATGGGGAGGAAACTTGGAGAACAAAGAAAGCAGTTATCCAGAAGATTCAAGTGTTTATTGACAGTTTTCTATGCAAAATACTTCGGATCCGTTGGCCAGACACTATCAGCAACAAGTTACTGTGGGAGACAACAAACCAGGTTTCAGTGGAGGAAGAAATCAGGAAGAAGTGCTGGCAGTGGATAGGACACACTTTGAGGAAAGCACTCAACTGCGTCACAAACCAAGCCTTCACATGGAATCGTCAAGGCCAAAGGAGGAGAGGAAGAACAAAGAACACATTACACCGAGAAATGGAGACAGACATGAGAAGAAATAACAAAAATTGGATAGAAATAGAAAGGAAGGCCCAGGACAGAGTGGGTTGGAGAATACTGGTCGGCGGCCTATGCTTCATTGGGGGTAACAGGTGTAATTAAGTAAGTAAACAAGTGGAGCTTGGGCAAAGCTTGAGAAACTACCGAAATTTCGTGGATTGATTAGCGGAAACAAAAACCCGAATAAAAACACAATACTTGTTACAATAAAAAACAGGTTATATAAAACCTCCAGCATTTGACCATTACAACTCATGCTCATCGATCTGCCTATTTGCATAGAGTTAGGTATATAAGTTAACATGTATTTTGTCTAACATACTCCAATGACAGTGACCCACATGTTTTACAAGGGGTAGATATTATTAGATAAGATTACAGAGCATCGTATCGACAGCGATCATTTAACTGAATTGCCCGATGAAGCATAGAAGTCGGAGGATTTCAAGGTATATAATTCCTGTTTCTATATCTGATTACGTCTCATGTTCAGGATTCATGCAGCCAAATTACATAAATATTGTCATTTAACAGTTAAATAAATGAAATGGACAGGAAACGGTTGTTACAACTCCTTAGACAGGCGTAGTTTGTGTTGATAATTTAAACTCATACGGTTAGCTTGATCTTTCTACAATAACATACGACTACATTATATTTAAGAATAACTTATCTGATCAATTTTCCATATTACTAATAATCAAAAGGAAGTATATATCAGGGTCTATCATACATTGGGAAAAGACTCATTATCATATACAGGTCATTTTTAGATAACTTGTTGAAAACACTGAACTGCCGTTTCGTTCTAGTCTGGAACTTGTCAGAAATTTACACATACAATCTTACACGCGAGACTCGAACCCAAGACCTTCAATCTCATATATGAAATCTTAACCTCTAGACCATTGAGCCTTCTGACACTTCTAGGTTTTCAGTGTTTGTCTAACATTTATTAGATCAATCTAAACTCAACAATCTCTACAACCCCATATTGATAATCTTCAAGAATTACAATCATCTCTTCGTTTCATCAATGCTTTTTATTCATATATATTTTAGTATAAATCTATGATAAGTAATGTTGTTATATAATCTAATGTAATGAATCCTTTTATGTAAAAAAATGTACAATTATACAAGCTGCAAGCGTGAGCCAATTGAAGCTAGACCACCAACGAAGACCTGGAAGCACTGGACGTCCGTTTCGTCCTATTGCCGAACTCCTCAGCAGTGCGCATCCACGGCCTCGCCTCATCAGATTCGAACTCAGGACCTACAAGTCTCGCGTTAGAGCACTTAACCGATAGACCACTGAGCCGGCATTCCGATGGTGTTAATGTCTAACTCCAACCAATCCACAAAGTTGAGCGACCGTACACCAATTGTTGAGGAGTCCCATAACAGGACGAAACGGACATCCAGTGCTTCCAGGTTTTCCTTCATTGTCTAGCTTCAATTGATTCACGCTTACAACTATGAAAATATTAAATCTCCACAAAACCCCTTATACAAATGTTTAACATTTTATTGTGAAAGTTTTGTAAAAAGAAAAAAAACAAAAAAAAGAAGAAAAACAAATAAACAAACAAGAAATTGATCATTGAACCGATTTATTTTAAACAAAATCCGTTGAAACTGGTGAATTATTATCATTATTTTGATGATGATGATGATGATGTGATTGTGAATACTGTTGATCATTAATCATATATATGAATGTATTATTATTACTATTGTTACTATGGTTACTAACTGAAGGATACCTAGAATCATTCATGATTGAATGATCACATGGATAAGATTTCATATCATATAATTGTTGATCACCTAATTCAATTAAATTGATTGGTATAAATGATTGATTATTGATTTGTTGTTTATGATTTAATTGATTAGAATCAATAATATTTTTTGAATTATTTAAATATAGTACTGATAAATTAGTATGATATTGTTTATTAAATGTTTTTAAATGATTAGAATTTTGTTCAATCGCAGTATAATCAGTATATTTTGATGATGTGACAGTCGGCGTCGTAGACATCGTCATCATCGTTGTCGTCGTTGCAGTAGTATTAGTAGTACAAGTAGTAGTAAAAGATTGATTATCTGAAAGACAATTACCTATATGATGTATAGTTGATTCTTGGGGTGATAAAATTGTTGTTGATTTATTTGATGGAATTGTTTGATTATTAGAAATCCATGAAGCTAAATGAATAAATAAGAAATAAGTAAATGAATTTAACATTATTTAATTATAAAAAATAAGAAACACAAACCCCCCTTGTGATAATAATCATATACTCACTAGTTACTGGCTCCATGAGGTAATTCCTGGAGTTCTAGTGAGAAGTTGTGACCAGTGGAGCTAATCCATGTCATGTAGAGACAGGTATCTACCTCAGTACAATGGAAGTTGGTCGCACAATTTTGTGGATTGGTTGAGGTTAGACATTAACACCGTTGGACACCGGCACAGTGGTCTGTCGGTTGAGTGCTCTGGCGTAAGACTGGTAGGTCCTGGGTTCCAATCTCGCGAGTGCGGGACCGTGGATGCGCACTGTTGAGGAGTCTCTCAAGAAGACGAAACGGCCGTCCAGTGCTTCCAGTTTTTCCATAGTGGTCTAGTTTCAACTGACTCATGATCTTTACTATATAAAACATGATTAATGTTACATCCCTTGGAGATTTATGAATGGTAATTCATGAGAACTATTTGTGGACAAATACGATATGTATATTTCCTATTGTATAATTGTTAAGTAACTAAACTATTCATATTCGTGTCCCTCTTATTATAAGCTTTATTTTGGCCTATAGACTATTATTATACGATTTACCATTCTTGAGTTATCCGTAGTCCATTAGTTACAATTCCCCACATTCACAGCCACATTTGGCCGAATCTTGTACAAATATTATTTTCCATTTCATGATACAATGTGGTTAGTTTGTTTAGTATATAAACCCAGTATGTTTGAGAATAAAGATCCATATTGCAGATTCCTTTATTGGTGTTCCGGACTTAACTGGCTGGGCTAGGTAGAAAACATGATTGATAAGTACTCAGGACTGCTTATACGGCTTTTTGTGTATCATTGTTCCAATCGATCATTCGCTGCTCTCTGTTTGGCGGTCTTATCACATTATACGTTAACAAGGCATCCACTAGGCCACAAGTTATAACAATTAGTAACTCTATTTCCAGTATGGAGATTTGTTGAGATTATAATATTTTCACAACTGAATTCATGAGTCAATCTAAGTTAGACTATCATTGAAAACCTAGAAGTACTGAACGGTCGTTTTAATCCTAATGTAAGATTCCTCAGTAGTGCACACCCACGATCTTACAAGCAGGACTCTAACTCAGGTTTTTTGATCTCGTGTGAGAACGTCTAACCTCTAGACCATTGAGTTGTCATTCACTGTTGTTAATGTCTAAAATGATAAAAGTTTAGGAATATGTAAAACTTAGTGTAAATTAGATTTCCATCACGAACCAGTAACAACTATAAAGTTCTTTATAACTACTAGATATTGTTTAAGTTTCTTTAGAAGTGAACACCTATGAACTGGTTTACCATCAAGGATTCAACTTAATGAGAAGTCATAGCTAAAAAAGAATTAGTTCATTTTTGTATTGGTTGTTTAAATCCTCTCACTGATGTTTAGGACTTCAATGGATCAATCTCTTATTGGCATATGTACATCATGTGCAGATTGCTTCGATATCGCCTTAAGTCACAAATGTTGTAAGCAGACATAGATGGTGGAGTGAACATCAACTTTGGGATACAGGCACATTCAGCTGATCAATCTCAAATAGAACGAAACTTGAATCCTGTATTCCAGTGCTAGACACCATCATCTGTGCTTATCAGATACTTTCATTTTATGAGGGAAGTATATGTTCTATATGAGTCGAATCATACCCAATTATACTGTGATAATATTCAATGACTTATTTACAAATATACATTCCATAAAACAAAAATTCAACACTAACCTTCTTGTTGTTGTTCCTGTGGTTTATTGTGTTTTCCTTTGATTGATGATAAAGGAGACAATGACTTGAAGTAATCGAATAAAACAAGAGAAATGAAGAAGAGATTAGTTCAACATTCAGAAAAATAAAAGATATATATATATATATTGTTATCAGAAGGGGTTTTGTGGAGATTTCAGTATTTTCATTGTTGAAAGTATGAGTCAATTGAAGCTAGACCACCAAGGAAAACCTGAAAGTACCGGACAGTCATTTCGTCCTTTTGTGGGACTCATCAGTGACAGTGCGCATCCAAAACCTCACCTCACAAGATTCGAACCCAGGACATACCTATATATTGGGCTAAATAATATTCAGTTTGTTATTTTGTAAACTATATCATTAACTAGTAAAAATTATATACTCAATTTAGTAACATAATTACAAGCTTTTTCTAACTTAATTTGAGCAGATGAACGTTTGTATGAAGGTTAATGATATTAATTGCCTGTTCAAAGCGAAGGTTTAGTGAATTTGAAATAAAAGTCAGTCAGTGATCTTGAATGCTGTTAGTGGTATGAGTGCAGTTATCACTTCTCGGTTGCCCACACCGTAACAGGATTCCTCTAGAGGTACCTCAAAAGGGAAATGGATTGGAGGTGATCTTAGGAACTTGAAAGCGTGACCACAGTGACCAAGGGAAAACTGCTTGAGGTCGGTCACATAGGACCTTTTTGTGGGTAATTTTCGTGTTAGTTTCGTAGTTGTTGGGACCTTACTGCCTGATACGGATATCCGTGATATAAGATGAGGTGTGCATTTTTAGGATCAACGTTTTCTAACCCCACCACACTAAGTATTGTCCAGCGTGGGGTACAAAGTAAAAACTCAAATCCGTGAATGAGTCTATAAACTTTCACAGACCAAAGTGTTTAGCACAAATTCTGGGTTCAGGATATTTTACCTCTGTCTTCAGATACCCAATGTAAAAAATAGTGTTCAAACAGATTATCATCTTGATGCATTTAATATTGTTTACATAAATCTTTCCATTGATGTTTAGGACAGCAATTGATCAGTCTCTTATTGGCATATATGCATACTGTGCATATTGCCTCAATATAGCCTTAATTCACAAGCATTATAAGCAAAGATGGATAATGGCTAGCAGTGGAATCCAGTTTGATGCGCGTTTCATCCTATTTGGGACTCGTCAGTTGGATGTACCTACATCTCAGTGTTGATGTTCACTCTGGGACTGATCAGTTGCAATCATATACATCAATGGGAAGATTCAAACAAATAATACTAAGTGAATTTAAACTTCACCCCCATTGTACAAGCAAATGGCTATCAGGACTCTGTAGCTCAGTGGATAACGTGATGGCGAAAGGTACTTGTTATGTCTCGTAGGTTGAACGCTTTATTCGGATCCTAGCTATTCGGATAACCCCAGGCTAGCACTACTCAGCGACTTGAAAGACCAGAGAGAAGACACGAGTATCAGAGAAGCACTTTACTACAAGGTTCAGTTATGTACAGAAAAACAGGGGTTTTATAGTAATTAAAAGACCTTGAGATTCCATAGTAGCAGTATGTTAACAGCCAATCAGGACCTTGTTATTTTAGTAGCATTTTTAGTAGCATAGCTTCTAACTAATCACTGATTGGTTGGGCTCTTTATGAGCCTCTCTAGAGTTTATTGTAAGCCGACCCAACAGTACTGAGTTCGAGTCCCAGAGTGGACATTAACTCTGAGATGTAGGTACATCCAGTTAACGTGTCTCAAATGGGACAAAACGCGCTTCCTGGATTCCACTGCTATCAATCTTTGTTTAAATCACTTTTGTTTTCAATTTCGTTGTTTTATCTACAGAGTATACAATGATTGTATGAAAACTATTTTGAGTCTTCATTTACATTTTTATATTTAGTCGTCCCAACATTTCGACGCCTTGTCAACATTGAAATTCAATCCATAATTAAAGTATCTTGGATAACATTGATTGATTATTATGCTATACAACATGATATTGTCTAGTTGAGATCATGACCACTATGGAAAACCTGGAAGCACTGGACGGCCGTTTCGTCCTATAGTGAGACTCCTCAGCAGTGCGCATCCACGATCCCGCATAATTTACGTCGATTGGTTAACAAAACACACAACAACAACAGGATAAATCAACCAATAAGATTATTTCTGATTGATAAACAAGGAGGATCGGATGTAGATGTAAAGGCGAGGATTGGCAAAGCAAGGGTAGCATTTCTACAATTGAAGAATACATGGAACTCAAAACAACTGTCAACTAATTTCAAAGTCAGAATCTCCAATACGAACGTCAACACAGTCCTACTGTATGGAGCTGAAACGTGAAGAACTACTACGACCATCATCAGGAAGGTACAAGTATTTATAAACAGTTGTCTACGCAAAATACTCAACATCCATTGATCGGATACTATCAGGAACAACGTTTTATGGGAGTGGACAAACCAGCTTCCATCTGAAGAGGAAATTAGGAAAAGACGTTGGAAGTGGATAGGACATACATTAAGGAAATCACTAAACTGCATCACGAGGCAATCCCTAACTTGGAATGTTGAAGGGAAGCAGAAAAGAGGAAGGCCAAAGAACACATTGTATCGGGGAATAGAAGCAGATATGAAAAGGATGAATGTTAACTGGAAAGAACTGGAAAGGAAGGCTCAGGACAGAGTTGGATGGAGAATGCTGGTGAGCGGCCTATGCTCCTCGACGAGGGGTAACAGGCGTAAGTAAGTAAGTAAGTATCCAGACAAAGTTTCCGTTTATCAGTTAACAACTAAAAATGTTAACGTTTTATCAAGCTACTTCATATAACTGTGTATAGTTTAGATTTTTTGGTAAAAAATAGGTGAAACATATCTAAAATGGAAGAAATAATTATGATTGACATCAACTATAACAACCGGAAATAGTATGATAAGATTTTTATTGTCAATCATTCTATGAAATAGTTGTTAACTTTAAATAAGCATTGAATCCTAACAACTTCATTGTATAGAGAATGAGAACACAAGTGGAGACAATCAAATGTATTTGAGAACCATACAAACTATATTGGGCATACTACTAGACAATTGAACTAAAGAGCTAGTGAATACCTCCCTTTGTGGTTAAGAAAAGGTACTATCAAGATAATACGGAGCTCGGTTCTTTCACACTTTATCGGTAGTGGTCATATAGTTGACAGTAATCAGTTATTTAAAGTTATTTATTGTATTTCTATTAGTTTTCTTTATGGGGTTCTATCTCGTCTCTTACACATAGCAGAAGCTATAGGAATTCGATCCTAGTGAACACTTCTCTTTGTGGTTAAGGAAAGGTACTATCAAGATAATACGGAGCTCAGTTCTTTCACATTTAATCGATAGTGGTCATATCGTTGACAGAAATGAGTTATTTAAAGTTATTTATCGTATTCCTATTAGTTTTCTTAATGGGGTTCGATCTCGTCTGTTACACATAGCAGAAGCTATAAAAATTCCAGTCAACAATCCAAGTCTTTGCGTTCATAAAAAACTTGTAACAGTCTTATCTCTCCTTTGGCCTTAATAAATAATTTTGTTTTCCATACTCTTTCTTCATTTATTTGTCTTCACCCCCTCCTACTATATATTCTCCTCAAATATATGTTTCACGGTCCAATTATCTAAACATTTGATATTGCGTAATCTTATAATTGTTATGAATGTTATTTCAGTGTTTATATTTTTCTAATCATTGACCTATTTCCCAATTATGTAACATTGATCTATCGGTTAAGTACTCTGGCGCGAGACTGGTAGGTCCTGGGATCGAATCTCGCTCGCGAAGCAGGATCGTGGATGCGCACTGCCGAGGAGTCCCATAATAGGACGAAACGGCCGTCCAATGCTTCCAGGTTTTCCCTGGTGGTCTAGCTTCAATGGATTCATGATTTCAACTATGAAAATACTGAAATATCCACAAAAACCCCTTCTGATTGATTCAAACCTTTATTAATCTTATCATAACTAGTACACCGGTCACCACACTATCAATTTGTACTTTTCACTTATTATGTTTAGTTATGTAATCTATTCCACTGTTATTATTGACTCATGAACTGCTTTGATTGGTTGAATAATTTTGTATATGCATATAAATATTATTGTATATTAGAGTACAGCGTGATGAGAATCTAATCGGTTAAGTGCTCCGGCGCGAGACTGGTAGGTCCTAGGTTCGAATCTCGTGAATGCGAAATCGTGGATGCACACTGCTGAGGAGTCCCATAATTGGACGAAACGACTGTCCAGTGCTTCCAGGTTTTCTATAGTGGTCTAGCTTCAATTGACTCATGATTTCAACTATGAAAATAATATTGTTCACTTTTATATGTTGTTCTAAATCACAATATGGGAATTTTTTTAAATAAATACTTTATTTGAAAAATGCCTATCAATTGTCTTAGACTTAATTATTCCTTCGTTTCCATGGCAACCATTCACTGTTCTCGTTCTCTTTTTTTCTTTGATCTTCTTAATTTTCTGTCACCAGACATTTCACTTTCGATTGATGATACATATACTACTTATATTTGTTGATATCAGTAGAACACAGTACATATTAAGTACATTTTCTTTATGAGTTACACTAATATTATGTATAGGAGCTAGTGATGCATGAAATATTCTTCAGTTTGCTATACTAGTAATTACCAAGTAAAGAACATTGTCATTTATGGTAGGATTAGATTGAAGGAATGTTTTAGACCGCCTAATCAATATATCTTTAATCCATAAAGTTCTAAACTTTCAAAGTGGACCATATATGGAGAGGTATAGAGTTCGTATTTAAGTAAATAATTCAAGCACTCATCTTTCAACAATTGAACACTACTTAACCCAATCTGTACAATAAAGTAACAATAATCAGCATGTACATGTAGCATTAGTGACTGATTATTTGTAACCTTGAATTCTTAGAAGGCGGTATGGTGGAGATTTTAGTTATTTTATATAGTTGAAATCATGAGTCATGAGACATTAACACCGTTGGATTCCGGCTTAGTGGTCTAGTGGTTAAGCACTCACGCACGAGACTGATAAGTTCTGGGTTCAAATCCCGCCAGGCGAGATCGTGGGCGCTCACTGTTGAGGAGTCCCACAATAGGACGAAACGGCCGTCCAGTGCTTACAGGTTTTCCATGGTGGTCTCGCTTCAACTGACTCATGATTTGAACTATATAGAACTTGAATTCTAACAAAAGGAAATTGAAAACTATTCATCACACATTCATACCTATTAAGCGAGTTAATACCCAACCTAAATTAGTGCGAGGAACTATGAATAAGATTTACAGTTGACCGTTATGATTAGAAATTATATTTAGTGCTTTCATGAGGACCTGACATTTAGCCAAATGACTAGATAAATCTAGCGCCAAAATTTAAGATCTTGTATTTTAAATCCGATTTGTTCATCTATAAATTATAATCTCACCATTTATTATTCGTAATTAATGATTTTAACAATAATTGACTATTGTATAATTTTATATATAGTTCAGATCATGAGTTAATTGAAGCTAGACCACCATGGAAAACCCGGAAGCACTTAATGGCCGTTTCGTCCTATTGTGCGACTCCACAGCGGTGCACATACATGATCCCGCCTCGTGAGATTTGAACCTAGCACCTATCATTTTCGCGTCATAGCACTTAACCGATTAGATTCTCATCAGGCTGTACTTTAATATACAGTAATATTTATATGAGTATACGAAATTTTTAAACCAATCAAGGCAGTTTAGAAGTCAATGATAACAGTGGAATAGATTACATCACTGCACGCGAGCGCCTAATCACTAGACCACTGAGCTGGCATCTACTGATGTCAATGTCTAACTTCAACTAGATCTGCTGGGAGATATCAACTCAATTTTGTGGATCGGTTAAAGTTAGACATTATCACCGTTGGATGCCGGCCACCTCAGTGGTCTAGTGGTTAGGCGCTATCACGCGAAACTGATAGGTCCTGTATTGGAGCCCTGAGAGCGGGATCGTAGATGCGCACTACTGAGAAGTCCCATAATGGGACGAAACGGCCGTCTAGTGCTTCCAGGCTTTCCATGCTGTTCTAGCTTCAATTGATTCATGATCCCAACTATATAATTGAAATTACTAAGATCTTCATGAACCCCCCTTCTGATATTATATAATTCATTACATGACAATAATAAATAAAACAATGAACATACTTGATTATTATTATGTGGTATTACAATATATTCCCAACTTCTAGAAGTTTTTAATGGATTTCTTTCATTGTAATGGTTATTCAATGGATCATTGCTTATATTATGATTCTGATTATTAACAATTGGAGTATTTGATTTTTTTAATTTTAATGATTGTGTAAAATAAATTGGATTCATTTTATTATTATTACTAATCATACTACTATTCATCATATTATCAGTAGCTGTCACCATAGTAATATTATTATTATTACTATTGCTTGATATAGTAGTATTAGTTATGAAATCTATGGTTGATGTATTCATTGATATTGTTGATTTCATATTTAAATTTTGTTGATCATTATCATGTTGTTGTTGTTGTTGTTGTTGTTGCCTTGATAACTTCTCTTGATGATTATTATGAATAAATGATAAAATTTTTTGTTCATATTGATTAGGTAATGTATATTCATCATTTTTCAATATCCAATATTGTTTTTCATTCAATGGTAATGTTGTATATTCTTTAGTATTATCATGATCACGATCATGATTTAATCGATTATTTTCAATCAATATTGATTGGAATGGTATATTATTGGATGGATCGATATATTGATTTTTTTCATGATCATGGTTGAATGGATTATTTTCAATCAATATATTTGATTTGAAGGGTAAATGATTTGATGGATCAATATATTGATTATTATTTTCATGATCATGATCATTTAATTGATTATTTTCGATCAATATATTTGATTTGATTGGTAAATGATTGGATGGATCAATATATTGATTTTTTTCATGATTAAATTGTATTGAATTATTGGAATGATAATAGTAATTAAAAAGTTTATCATTATGATTATGATTATCGATCAATATTGATTTATTGGGATATAATGTTGTTATATTATTATTATTATTACTATATTCTGAATTTAATATATTTTTCCAATGAAATTTTTTATCGATTAATTTAATATTATTATTATTATTGAATGAATGATGATTATGTAATAGATATTGCATAGGATTATTTAGACGACTATCATCATGATTATTTTCATTATTATGAATATTACTATTAATGGTAGTATTAGTATTAGTAATATGATGATTAGAACAAAAATTTTGAAATCCACGTCGTTCACAAACATATATAATAATACCTAAAAGTACAAGAATGATAGCACAACTTAATGCAACAATTGCAATAAGTATAGATCCTGTAGTAATTGAATTCTCACCTTGATTATTAATTTCATTGATTTTAATTAATTTTTCATTATTATTATTATTATTATTGATTAATTGATGATAATAAGGTTGATCTTTTAATTGAGGGTGATGATTTAAATCATTCTTTGTAGAATGATATAAGTTCGTAAATCGATTAGAATAAATATGACGTGGTGGAGAATCAGTGATCTGTTGCCAAGGGCAAAAGGTAAATAAAAAGAAAAAAAATTTTAATGCTAGCATAGCAACTATCCTACAATCATTGTAAGCAAAGATGGATAGTGGCTAGCAGTGGAATCCAGTTTGATATGCGTTTTATCCTATTTGGGACTCGTCAGCTAGCCATTATATCCATCTTTGTTTATAATCCTCGTGAATTAAGGCTATATCGAGGCGCAATACGCACAGTATGCACATATGCCAATTAGAGACTGACCAGTTGCAGTCCTAACATATAGATGGGAAGATTTAAACAAACAATACTAAATGAATTTATCCTACAATCAATTTTGGATTATGGTTCATTTCTGGCTAAGCCACTTTTTTATTCACTAACTTAACAGATATCGTCATTTGGATAGTAACAATTTGCATATATCTTTGTACTGTTATGATCACTAGACCACATGATGGACTCTAACAAAAATGTTGATTGCTTAAATATCATTCTATGACCCAAATCCTATGATAAGCTTTTGCTTTGTCTTGCTGTGCCCCTTATACAATTTGGCTATAAATTTGCCTATTTAATTGCTTGCACTCACTTACTTACTTACTTACTTACGCCTGTTACTCCCAATGGAGCATAGGTCGCCGACCAGCATTCTCCAACCCACTCTATCCTCCACCTTCCATTCTAGTTCTATCCAACTTTTGCTTGCACTTACTTGCTGATATTTGCTCATGTGCTTGTAGCTTTGTGGCCTGTATTATTTGACAATAAACTGTTGTTGCTGTTTCGCTTTGCCTTTTGATTTTATACACCGTTAAGATTTGTATGATAATGGTTAACGAGATAAACGATTAACGAAGCACGGCAGTAAGACAAAGCAAAAGCTAATAATAAGGTGTGATCAATCAGTTTCATAGATAAATGCACTGGTAAGGCCGAGAGTGAGGAGAGTCCGCTCTCCCTCTCCAAATGCTCTCACATGACCACGCGAATATATAGCCTCTGCCAGAGAAGTACTACTCACTGCCTTCTCGTGACGTTATTGTTGTTTACAAAAGTGAAAGGACGAAAATCCAATGTCCGGAGCTTGAACCGGGTTGGTGGACATGGCCCGTCCACCTTGGGGAGTTGGAAAACCCTGACTCCAAACCAATGGTGCACATGGGCTCCAGTATCCTGAGGGAACAAATGACGTATGAATCAATTGTCGGTCGCCGGCAACCATGGGACTGCATCTCCTCACGATGCTCCACTGCCTTGTGGATCAGATCTTTAGGTCAAAGGCTCGGGGTGTGGTCCCCTAGGAAAACCACCTGCTTCAGTCTGGGCGCCTGGGCAGTATCATAGCCCTCATACAAATCAAATGAGATTTGTGTGGCACATATACATCTAGTGACTCGTTGTACCAATATTTATGTGCTTAAATAAATAAATAGATAATCTTAGAAAGTGTAAAGTTATGTACATAATGGTCAGGAACTCAACTAAATTACTATTTGAGAAGGGGGCTTTGTGGAGATCTACTGTACTTGAGTTGCAGGACATTATGTGCATAACTTTACACTTTCTATGACTATCTATAACCATTGGGTAATACAAAATCTTTATACATTAAGAGTACCTTCAATTACTTTCAAGAATACTATATAATGTTAATGAAAGATTTAACTGATATGATAATATAAAATTTAAAATCTAAAAAAGGTTTCAACAACCAAACAAAAAACCCAACAACCTCTTGGTATTCCGTTTTTTTCCTGAAGAAGTTCACACAAGACTATTCAATAAAATCCGGAGGTATATATATATATACTTCTAATAGCTGATAGTAGCTATAATCTAATTCCCCCCTTTTTTATTTTTTCAAGTTGAGAACAATTTAGAAACAATCACATGAGCAACATAAATGCTCATCTACATCAGCTGGTGGGCGGCCTATGCTCCTCCATGAGAGGTAACAGGCGTAAGTAAGTAAGTAAGTAAGTACATCTACATACAAACATTCATATATATACATACATATAGTAGTAGATTTATTACTACGATAGAATGATATGTTTTGATTTTTTCTTTTTTTCTTTTCGTAAAAACCATATCCGATACCGATATTCAATGAGAAGAACAAATAAGACAAACAAAAAGAGAGAGAGAGGGAGGGGGAGACAACGTTAGTTGCTAAGATAGAGAGGGGTATAGTTAAAATTATTTTCTATCACAGTAAAATGTATAGCAAAAGAGGAAAAGTAAAACTAACCATAAGAATCTAACCGGAAATTTAAATTTTTTTTTCTATTTTTTTATTTTATTTTGCACGAAAAAAAGAAAAAAGAACCTGTAAAAGGAACGTTTCTTTAAAGATTAATTTTTTTTCTGTTTTCGTTCTGTTGATTTGTTGTCTACAATGTAACAATTCATATTCAATTGTTGAAAGCGTGAGTCAATTGAAGCTAGACCATCAGGGAAAACCTGGAAGCACTGGATGGCCGTTTCGTCCTATTATGAGACTCCTCAGCAGTGCACATCCACTATCCCGCCTCACGAGATTCAAACCCAGGACCTATCAGTCTCGCGCGCGAATGTTTAACCACTAGACCACTGAGCCGGCATCCAACGGTGTAAATGTCTAACTTCAACCAATCCATGAAAGTGAGCAACTGTCCACCTCGCGAGGCGAGGTCGTGGATGCGCACTCACGCTTTCAACTATGAAAATACTAAATCTCCATAGAACCCGTTCTGATATTAATTATATTCAATTATGATTCAAAATGAACAAAAAAGAACCAATCATTGATTAAAAATGAGTAAAAATTACAGATGACTTATGAGATATAAGTCGTCATAACTAAACTCAGACGTTTATAGATAGTAACTAAATTAACTTCGTAGTGACAGTATTTCATTAATAATATTAGATACTACTAATTAACAGTAAAATCATGGGATTTTAACTTTATAGTTTAACAATCTTCATACTTGATTGATCATTATCTAGTGATCAATTCATTGTGAATATATCTCAATCCTACAGGAGGTTAGTTGCAGGCCAGATAGATCAGTAGTAACATCTATGATTGTGAAACTGAGTGATATTGGGATCGAATATGTCAGCGAGCATCAGTTCCTTTAAGATTACAGATATACTGTGCTGACGAATGTCAAGTTGCACGAAACCTAGGTCCAGGGTTTCTTGTTGACTATCTACAATCACCATCTTAGTTTAAGAGTTTATTGTATTCAATATGATAAATAAAATATCGAGATATTAGTCTGATATTGGCTATTATCTTGGAAAGTTGAAACTCCCAGAAAACAATTTTACGTTAGATTATTAGGTATATTTTCATTGTGTATTCATAAGGTATTCTATTTACAAGATTTTTACACTATCCTTATTGTAATCATTAATCGTTGTTGTATGTTTTACTGTTCATGCATTACAGTTAATTAATTATACAGCTAGTCCTACTGTACGGAGCTGAAACGTGGCGAACTACTACATCCATCGTCAAGAAGGTACAAGTATTTATAAACAGTTGTCTATGCAAAATAATCAACATTTACTGGCCAGATACTATCAGCAACAACGTTTTATGGGAGAGGAAAAATCAGCTTCCATCTGAAGAGGAAATTAGGAAAAGACGTTGGAAGTGGATAGGAAGTACATTAAAGAAATCACCAATGTACATTATAAGGCAATACCTAACTTGGAATCCTGAAGGGCAGCAGAAAAAAGGATGGCCAAAAAACACATTACTTTGGGAAATAGAAGAAGATATGAAAAGGATGAATGTTAACTGGAAAGAACTGGAAAGGATTGGCTCAGGACAGAGTTGGATGGAGAATACTAGTATGCGGCCTATTCTCCTCCACTAGAGGGTAACAGGCGTAAGTAAATAGTAAGTAAGTAATTATATACCTATTATTTACTTTTGTATCATTGATGACTTAGTTAAATACAAATTATGATTTCTTATTATAGATGCTTTATGATCTTTAAGTTAATGTGTATTATTATGTTAGTTTTTCAGTCTTAATTATATAAAGTTAACTGATTTGCTATTCTTCTGTAATGATTAGACAGGTTAGGAATAGAAGTTTATTGTGACAATCTGTATTAATACAACTATTACGAACATGGGTTTGTATTATTGTAATGAATGGGTTGTGCAATTCAGTGATCCTGTTTGATGAAGATATAAAAGTTCCGTTGTTAACAGTATTAAGTTTGTGGATGTACACTACTGAAGAATATGAAACTTCACTAAAACAGTTGTTTTCTATTAATTGATTTCCAATGGTTCTTCAGCCCATTATGACAATAATCGTGGATCGGTTGAAGTTAGACATTACCACCGCTAGATGTCGAGGAGCATAGGCCGCTCAGCAGCATTCTCCATCCAACTCTGTCCTAGACAATCCTTTCTAGTTACTTCCAGTTAACATTCATCCTTTTCATATCGGCTTCTATTTCCCAAAGTAATGTGTTTTTTGGCCTCCCTCTTTTCCGCTTCCCTTCCGGATTCCAAGTTAGGGATTGCCTTATAATGTACATTGGTGATTTCTTTAATGTACTTCCTATCCACTTCCAACGTCTTTTCCTAATTTCCTCTTCAGATGGAAGCTGATTTGTCCTCTCCTATAAAACGTTTTTGCTGATAGTATCCAACCAATGGATGTTGAGTATTTTGCGTAGACAACTGTTTATAAATAGTTTTACGTTCTTGACGATGGATGTAGTAGTTCGCCACGTTTCAGCTCCGTACAGTAGGACTGTCTTGACTTTCATATTGAAGACTTTCACTTTGAAGTTAGTTGAGAGTTGTTTTGAATTCCATGTATTCTTCAATTGTAGAAATGCTGCCCTTGCTTTGCCAATCTGCATCCGATCCTCCTTGTTTACCAATGATCCTTCCCAGGTACGTGAATGTTTCCACCTCTTCCAAAGTTTCTCCATCAAGTGTGACTGGATTGGTGTTCTCCCTAACTAATAAACTATATGCATTCATTAAAGACAGAATATAGTTTGGTGGATTTCAATTACCTATTGAGTTTATATACATTCGGATATTGTTGTCATTCAATTTATAAACTAGTCGAGTTAAATTCATTTAGTATTATTTGTTTGAATCTTCCCATCGATGTGTTAGGATTGCAACTGGTCAGTCTCTAATTGGCATATGTGCAAACTGTGTGTATTGCCTCGATATAGCCTTAATTCATGCAGGCACACCCAGCTGACGAGTCCCAAATATGACGAAACGCGCGTCAAACTGGATTCCGCTGCTAGCCACTATCCATCATTGCTTAGTCAAGTTAAAATTTAAAAGACAATTTTGTCAAAGAAATAAAAAGCATTTACTTTAACTAATAGTTTCACTTCTGTTGTACGTGATGGAATACCAGCATCTTGTATATGTATTATTAATGGATATAAACCAATATCTTGTAAAGTTAATTCACGATCAATGATTAATTCAGCTGATGTACTACCAAGACGAAATACTGAAGCTTCATTACCAGAATATAAATTGAAATGTAATAAAGAATTATGTCCTTCATCAGGATCACGTGCTTCAATTCGTGCTACTATCTGTAAGAGATTATAGTAGATTAATAGGTTACATTACAATATGAAGATTCAAACAAACAATAATAAGTTGAATTCAAACTTCACCCCATCGCACAAGCAAGTGGCTATCAGGACTCAGTGACCGAGTGGATAACGCGATGGTGTTTGAAGCGAAAGGTACTAGATTCGAGTCCCAGAGTGAACATCAACTCTGAGATGAAGGTACATCCATCTGACGAGTGCCAAATAGGACGAAAAGCGCGTCCTGGATTATACTGCTAGCCACTGTCCATCTTTGCTTACAATGCTTGTGTAATAGGGCTATATTGAGGCAATACGCACAATATGCACATATGCCAATTAGAGACTGACTAGTTGCAGTCCTAAAAACATTAATGGGAATATTCAAACAAACAATACTAAGTTGAATTAAAACATCGAAGAGATGAAACTTATGAAATAGTATGTGAACATATAATTTAATAGTAGATAGAATTTCGAGATGGTGGGGAAGATTTGTAGCTTACGTGGGTGATTTTGATGGAGTTTCGTTTTCTGAGCTAGATGGTTTGGTCGTGAAGCTTTCATTGTTCTTCTGAACGACACCATCAACACAAACTTCGGGTAGAATATCATTATATATTGCTACACACTGACCAATTTTAAATCATGAAATCTAAAGTCTCTAATCATAAAATAGTTTGATATGAATTATATAGTGTTGATGATAGTAGCTTTCGTAATCATCCGAAGCCTAACTGGAGCATGAGAACAATGCAAGCAAGATGAGTTGGTTGGTTCTATGCTAGGGTCAGCCAATTCATCTAAAGTGTATAGAGATGTGTTACTTATTGACAAGTACAAGTTAACATGAAGTATAGATTCAGTGTCACCAGTTGAATACCTTCAACTACTCAACATCAGTAAATATTTTACTGAACAGATTTGCATCATTTCTTTGAAATTGTATAATAGTTTACTGACAGTCTTAATTTTGTCTTACTTAACCGCATATACTTTGTTCACTGTTAATTAGACTTTTAGGCTTGGTTATTATTGATTAAATCTGTTGAATCGATCCATAGTTCGACGATGGGACTATGTTCTTTGCTTATCTGAGTCGCTTTCTGGTTTTTGACAGCTTGATTGTACCACGTCTCTTGAGCACAAATTCAGCTGAGTAACATTTATGTAAAACCGAATCGTCGTTCTTGTTTATTGATACATAAATGAGTAATTTGTAAATTGTACGGAACTAACGGGGATTTTTTGAATGTTAGATGTAACAACCTGATCATCACTCAAGGTCTTATCATTACTTATTAGACATAGAATTCAAGGGTCTTCTTTTTGTTCCTAAAATACAAGATTGTAATGAGATAGCTGTACTGAGATAATAAGTCTATAATAAGAAATGAAACAGTAATGGATAGATTCAAAAGTCTGACTATTGACCATTTCTAGAAAGAACGGTTGCTTGGATCTTCCCATTGATTTTTTAAGACTGTGATTGATCAGTCACTTTTAGTATATGTGCATCCTAGATGGATTGTCACAATAGTTCTAGTGAATCACAAGCATTGGAAACAGAAATGTATGGTATCAGTCAGTCAGCTACAACGTAAGACCAGGCACATATATGCATCGGTCCAAGTCGCTATACCTCATTAGCACAACAAGATGAACACCAAATTCATAAAGGTAGTTAATTTAGTGGTGGTAATATATAAAAGAAAAGTTCAGATACATCCATCTGAAGAGTCCGAAATAGGACAAAACATGAGTCTTGGATTCTACTGCTAGCCATCAAAGTTATAAAAAAATATTGATTTTTTTTAAAACATCAGATAAATTCTACTTACTTCACCAGGTGGTTCCCGATAAGATACACTAATATTACCTTTACCATTCACCGGAAATACAACAATTGGATCATGATCATTTATATCCGTTACATGTATATGAACTTTAGCTGTTGCTGAACGTGATGGTTTACCATGATCAATTAATAATACAATTAATTCATAATTGGATTGTTTTTCACGATCTAATAATTGTAATGTAGTTAATTCACCAGTAGAACTATTCAATCGAAAATTAGATGTTGTACCAAGTAAACGAAAATGTAATTGAGCATTTTCATCAATATCATTATCGGTGCCAAGTAGAATACCTAAGAAATTAAATGAAAGATAACATTTATATAGTGAATGTTTATTCATTCACTCAAGTAGAATGATAACAGGACAACTAACTGACTTATTCGAGGTAAAGACCGGTGTTAGGCAAGGTTGCTTACTCTCACCCTTTCTCTTTCTCCTGGTGATTGACTGGATCATGAAGCGTCAAACATCTGGAGGGATGCACGGGATACAGAGGACAGCTAGGATGCAGCTGGACGATTTAGACTTCGCAGATGATCTGGCTCTTCTATGACACACGCAACAACAAATGCTGGAGAAGACCACCAGTGTAGCAGTAGCCTCAACAGCAGTATGTTTCAATGTAAACAAAGGGAAAAGCAAAACTCTCCGACACAATACAACATGCACCAATCGAATAACACTTGACGGAGAAGCTTTGGAGAATGTGGAAACCTTTACATATCTGGGCAGTATCACTGATGAACATGGTGGATCAGATGCAGATGTGAGGGTGAGGATCGGCAAAGCAAGAGTAGCATATTTACAACTAAAGAACATCTGGAACTCAAAACAATTGTCAACCAACACCAAGATCAATGTCAAGACAGTTCTACTGTATGGGGCGGAGTCGTGGAGAACTACGAAAGCCATTATCCAGAAGATACAAGTGTTTATTAACAGTTGTCTACGCAAGATACTTCGGATCCATCGGCCAGACACTGTCAGCAACAAGTTACTGTGGGAGACAACAAACCAGATTCCAGGAGGGATAGGGCACACATTGAGGAAATCACCTAACTACGCTACAAGACAAGCCCTTACTTGGATTCATGAAGGTCAAAGGCGGAGAGAAAGACCAAAGAACACATTACGTCAAGAAATGGGGGCAGACATGAGAAGACTGAACAAAAACTGGATATAACTAGAAAGGTAGGCCCAGGACAGAGTGGGTCGGAGAATGCTGGTCGGCAACCTATGCTCCATTGGAAGTAACAAGCGTAAGTAAGTAAGTAAGAATAATAACAATCTAATTGAAGTTGTTTTGGTTAAGTCTTTAAGTAGTATTTGTCATAAATTGATCTCAGTTGGAGTACAATAAAACAGGTGTACGGCACACTAGAAAGCTTGCTGTTCCATCCTAGTATGAGACACGTAATATAGCTTCATCTACCATTACTGCCGATCCAAAGGCTAGGTAAAGTAGTAGAGTTGAGCATGGGATTAGCGACCCCATTCTTTGATACTATGGAATATCTAAGATGGCTGTCAGTATCATGGAATTCTTACTGTTGACTAAACTATAAAATCGTGCTGGAAGGGAGGCTCGCAGATGAGTTTTAAATGAAAACTAGTGTCAAATGAAGCTTCTTACCCTCACTCTTTCTCTTTATTCTGGTGATTGATTAGATTATAAAACCTTTATATCACAGGAGAAGCATGGAATACAGTGGGTAGTTTGAATAGAGCTTGACGATTTGGACCTTCCAGGTGAATTAGAGTTTCTGTCCCATACACAGTAACTAGTTTAGATGAAGACAGCCAGTGTAGTAGCAGCTTACACAACAGTAGGTTTCAGTATTCACAAGCGGGAAAGCAAGACTATAATATACAGCACAAAGGACATCAATGTGATCACACTTGATGGAGAAGCTCTAAAAGAGGTAGAAACCTAAAACTCGGAGAACTACTTCAACCATCGTCAAAAAAGTACGGGTATTTGTAAAAAACTGTCTACTCAAGATACTTCAAATCCGTTGACCAAATATCATCAACAACAACCTACTATGGTAGAAAACTAACCAGCTTCCAGTTGAAAAGGAAATTAGGAAAATACTTTAAAGGTGAATAGAATATACATCGTGAAAATCATCAATCTCTCTCCAGATGTAAACTGTAACTTGGAATCTTGAAGGGAAAAGAAAAAGGAAAACCAAAGAACATATTGCACTGAGAACTGGAATTTAGACATTAAATGAATGAATAAGACATGAAAACAAATGGAAAGTAGAGCATTAGATAGATCAGGTTGTAGAATCCTGTTGGGGTGATCCAGAAAACTTCTCTCAAAAGACAAGAAAGGCTAAGGAAACATTAAGAAGCATTTTATCCAATCAGCGTTCGGCTAGAAGTTTTACCAGAAACATCACGAAAGTGAAAAGTCACATGTAGAGTTTCTGATTGGCTGATTACTACACTGCTACTATGTTTAGTAGCATTCCAGAATTTTCAGGAAAACCCAAGGACTCCTAAAATACTATAAAAACCCTATATTTTGTGTACATAAATGAACCTTTGGAGTAAAGTGCTTTTTGCATATTTTGCGCCTTTTCTCTCATGTTCAAGTTGCTGTGTAGTTTTAACTGGTGGGTGAGGGGTTACGAGACTAGTTTAGGATCCGAGTATAGTGTTCAATTAGCAAGACTTATCAAATTTTGATCGGTAGTCTATGCACCAAGAGTGGTAACCGTCTTAATTTTCAAAGCAATTTCCTAAACCATCAACATTGAATCCAACAAAAAACTTCAATTTTTAGACCGACAGTAACTACTTTATTATTTGTATTACTTTTTATCGGTCTCTATTTTTTTCTTGTTTTGATGAATCATTTTTTAATCACAAAATAAACAATCATTTAAAATTACATGAAGTTTATCAACAAAAAAAAACAAAAAAAAGGGAAAACTATCCCCGTTGAACATTGAACAGTCCACACACCCAGCCCGCACACACAAAGAAGATGGATATTCGTTTGCTTTTTCAGTCATAACTGTATGCTTTTTTTTCTTTTTTTTTCTTAAAAGTTTTTAATATACAAATTTAATTTGAAGAAAATTGTGTTTGTTCTTTGTTGCGTTGGTGATAATGATGATGATGATGTTAGTTAGTTAGTTAGCTAGTTACCTATGAATGTATTGTAGTCTCTTTTTTTAAAGGATAATGATAGAGACAGGGAACATAGGTGTCAAGTATGTGACAACAACAAAAAAACATGTTTTACAATTCAAGTGTATTCGTCAGTCAGTCAGCTACAACGTAGGACCAGGCACATGTATATGCATCGGTCCAGGTTGCCATACCTCGTTAGCACAACAGGATGAACAACGGATTCATAGAAATAGTTAATTTAGTGGTGGCAGTATATAAAAGATAGGTTGTATATAAGGATATAGTATAGGAAGGACGAACGTTATGAAGCAATTTTAATCGTAAGGTTTAAGAGAAGACAAAGAGTGTATACACTTACACCATTGTGATCGATTCTGAGTCATGTCGTAAATTAGTTAAACTAGAAGTAGACTAGAAACAAAATTGTTATTGATTGTTATCAAAGGATAATGATTTCTGATTGATTTGAATTAGATCATTGTTGAAAAAAACATGAAAGATTGATTGCAATGCTTTATTCTGATATTTGATATTTGATTAGTATACATCTGGGGAAGTTCTAGATGGATTGTATCTAGAATCTATAAGTCTAAGTCAAAGTTTTACATCTATACACGTGGTGAAGTTCTAGATGGATTGTATCTAGAATCTGTAAGCCTAAATTATAGCACTACATCTATACACTTGGGAAGTTTCAAATGCATTTCACTTGGAATCTATGAGTCTAGGTCGAAGCACTACATCTATACACTTGGGAAGTTTCAGATGTATTGTGCCTAGAATCTATAAGTCCAAGCCAAAGCACTACATCTAATGGGTTAATTAGTGAAAAATAGTACAGGATTTATTAAACTTCATTATCGGAATTTATCATTCATTAACTAAAATAGATAATCTATTTAGTCATCAATTATATAGTAAACTGGTCTAAGTTTACCGTATATGAATCAATTAAGAAAAAATTAGGTCAACATCATGATAATTGACATTTTCAACTTTAGTCAATTTATAATATAACCTATTATTTATTCAATACTGTGTGTGTTGCCTCGATATACCAATAAGAGACTGACCAGTTGCAGTCGTAAAACATCAATGAGAAGATTCAAATAAACAATACTAATTGAATTTAAACTTTACCCGATTGCACAACCAAGTGGCTATCAGAAATCAGTAGCTGAGTAGATAACGCGATGTCGTTTGAAGCGAACGATACTGGGTTCGAGTCTCAGAGTGAACATCAACTCTGAGATACAGGTACATCCAGCTGACGAGTTCTGAATAGGACCAAACGCGATTCCTGAATTCTACTGCTAGCCAATATTTATCTTTGCTTTTAATACACCTTTGTTTTTGAAAATTCACCAATCGTCCTTAGTTTGTGATAAAAACTGATTAGAATACATGAAATGTTACCTTAATAAACCTTGTAACAAATAACGTATTCATTCATTTGATTTTTAATGTAATTCATATTATAGCTTGACAACAAAAGGAGTTAAATGATTTAATTTAATTTTTGTTTGTTATTGAAATTAAAACCTAAAAGCACTAGACGGCTACTTTCTCCTATTGTGAGACTCCTCAGCAGTGCGCATCCACGATCCCGCTTCACGAGATTCGTACGAGACTGATAAATTCTGGGTTCGAATCTCGTGAGGTGGGATCGTTGATGCGCAGTGCTGAGGAGTCCCATAATAGGACGAAACGGCCATCCAGTGCTTCCAGGTTTTCCATGATGTTCTAACTTCAATTGACTCATGATCTTAACTATATAAGCTGATATTAAAGTAAAAATTTTTTTAATTGTTAGTTATCAATCAAGCTTAAAAGTTGATTGGCATATCATTAAGTTAATTTAATTATTAACAATTTCTAAGTGACCATAAAGCTTTGATTCGACAAATGGAATATTTTATACTTTTAACAATAATAATAATATTAATAATAATTTTTATTATTATGGGTAAAGATGGATAGTGGTTAGCAGTGGAATCCAGGACGTGCGTTTCGTCCTATTTGGGACTCGTTAGCTAGGTGTACCTGCATCTCAGAATTGATGTTCACTCTGTGACTCGAACCCAGTATCTTTCGCTTCAAACGCCATCTCGTTATCCACTCAGCTACTGAGTGCTGATGTTATTATTATTATTATATATGGCGCCATTTTTAAGCATAAAGAATAATAATCTGTACACACAAAAAATACATAACATATACATCATTATTGAGAAAGTAAATAATGCCGAAACAATAATTGATTAATTACACTTATTATATAATAAAAATAAAAAATAAAAGTGCCTTTTTTTCCCCTAGAAACAATTTTGTTCATAAAAAACTTAAAACCACCAACTAAATTATTAAAGAAAAATAATCGATTCTTTTTAGTTGTTGTTTTTTCTTGTTTTCTTTTTTTCTTTTCTCTATTTTTCTTTTTTCTTTTTTACCCCAGAAACAATTTTCTTCATAAAACCAATAAAGAAAATAACTGATCCTTTTGTTGTTGTTGTTTTTGTATTTTTTTTTTGTATTTGATTTAATAAAAGATTAGGCGGTTGAAATGAATAATTTATTTAGTTCATTGTAATACTGTCTCCTACTATGATGTGGAGCCGAAAAGAATATTTATATAATAATGATAGTAACAAGAGAATAGGAGTGATAGATATCATATGGTTAAATAGGATTTGAAAAAAAGTTACTTTAGATAGTATTTCATAATTAGATCCAGTTATCAGAAGGTGTTTTGTGGAGATTTCAGTATTTTTCATAGTTGAAATCATGAGTTAATTGAAGTTAGACCACCATGGAAACCTGGAAGCGCTAGACGGCCGTTTCGTCGTATTATGGAACTCCTCAGCAGTGCGCATCCATGATCCTCCACTCGCGAGATTCGAACCCAGGACCTACCGTTGGCTGCCGGCTCTGTGGTCTATCGGTTAAGTGCTCTGGCGCGAGACTGATATATATGGGCTCGAATTTCGCGAGTGCGGGCTCGTGGATGCGCACTGCCACTGAGGAGTCTCATAATAGGACGAAACGGCGATGCAGTGCTTCCAGGTTTCCCATGGTGGTCTAGCTTCGATTAAATCATGAGTTCAACTATGAAAAGATCCAGTTATACTATCAGTTAAGTAAGATATTACTTAATGTTTTGAACAATATAAAAAAGGTATACATTTCTTAGATGGAATCTTTGATTAAAAATACAGAGTGATTTAAAATTAGAGGAACTAACATTACTGTTTTCACAATTGATTGATTACTGGGTGGTAATGAATATCATGTGTGTCAAGTCGTTCTTAGTGCAGATCGAATGCTATCGATGAAGCTGCAATGTAGCCATTAGTCTAGATGGCTCAACACTGCATGCACTATGCTTCGTCAGGAAGCACCAGTTCCCTCAAGATTATGGGGGACACTTGGCTGACGAGTGCCAAGTAGCATGAAACTTGGATCTAGGGTTTTCTGTTGACCACCTCCAACCACCATCTATCTTAAAAATGTTTTCCTTCTTCAGGGCTGTGAACGTGAGTTACACATGTTTACCTATCGTTTTACTAAACTTACTTGTTATAAGAGGCTGGTAGAGAAACATATTTATAATAATAATATAAACTGAAAATAATAATTACAGAATTCACACCAGTTTACATGCGACATTAGATGTAGAGAGCAAACATATGATATGAGATTATTTTAAGTTCGCTGGTTTAGTAATTGTTTAAGTAGTATATTTATGACATGTATCATGGCAAATCCAATACATCAACAGGGAACTTTTAATTTTTAGCTTCAGTGGATAGCCTGATGATTTATGAACAGTGTTCTTTAAGGGTTATTTCCAGTGCTAGGATTATTTAAACACATAAATATTGGTGCAAGGAGGCACCAGATGTATATGCGTCACACAAAACAATGAAAGTGGGAAGAGAAAGGGGTAAGGTGCACATATAAAAATAAAATGAAATAAAAAATAAGAGTAATGGTGGAGGGAACTGAAATGTACAACCAGAAGAACTCTCTCAGTCAAGGAGGTTATGACCACTCTTTATGAACAAAATAAAAGAAGGTTACAGCAGGATCGCTATTAGCTTCTATTCTGAGCCATATCTGATAACGTCTCTAGCCACTGTGTAGCGCCATCTCTCGGACCCCATCCAGGGAGTCGTGAAGGGTCAACAGAATCCAGTCCTTTGCAGCTCTCTTTTATACCACGGCACCATGTCATACACTGACCACCTCTCCGCTTTTTCCAACCAGTCGATAACAGCAGTGAAAATGTTTTTATTCATTACAGTGAGTAAATATGAAATGTGTCATGTTGAGTTGATTCATAAGTCTTATTTTGAAGATACTTTACACAACATCACAATGATTTTTCACTGTCGTTGTAGTGAACGAGAATATATAGACAGGTGCATCAGCCCCGACAAGTTATGCGTAGTTCCCCTTGCGAAGGAGACGATGGACACGACCAACTGGGAACTGCAGACCAGCACGAGCTGATCGCGTTTTGGCCTTAGCACGAGACGTTCCACCTGTTCTCTTGCGAGCAGTCTGCTTCGCGCGTGCCATGACTGTAAACAACAAGAGATGATGACAATGGTGGCATTTGTGGTTCTTGAACGGGCATAACTTCACAAAATGCCATGATCCACAAAACCAACATGGTGATGGTGGTTTACCAGAAGGTTGCTGTGCGTTCGCCTTGTTTTGTTTGGAAGATTTGGAAGATCTGAATGCATTTATTGAAGCGAAATCGAAAGTCTTTGCCTTTTGCTGTACCATCGCGGTGTCATGTTTGAGATTTAACACTCGGTTGTGACCATTTGCAGAGTCATGTTAGGCTCCTGCTCAATAGGCGATAGAATTCTGGTACGGATATCTTCCAGTTTCTTCTTTCTACACCATATAATATATACTTCATTTGCAGGATGTCTATCAATTGTCTCAGATATGATTGTTCGTTCGTTTCCACACCAATCATCCTTTGTTCTCGTTCTCTTCTCTTCAATCTTCTTAACCTTCTGCCACCAGACATTTCAATTTTGATTCATGATACATACTACTTATATTTGTCGACATCAGTAGCACACATCACACAATCTATTACAAATCTAATACTAAGCTAATCCATAGAAGACCAACTGAAGAAAAAAACCCAACAAATGTCACTTATCTAAATAAAGAGTAAAGGTTTTACATGAGTTTTAATGAACAGGCATAAAACGGTAACATTTTTGTGTTATCACTTGTCATAAACTATGACACTATATGTCATATACAATGAACAAGAATTCAGTAATTTGAATACAACTACATATTTTTTATGATTGTTACGTAAGAGAAAGTAAAAGGAATGTATTGTTCGTATTGTATTGTTAGTATTGTTTGTTTGAATCTTTCCATTGAAGGTGTAGGACTGTAACTGGTCAGTCTCCAATTGGCATATGTGCACACTGTGCGTATTGCCTCGATATAGCCTTAATTCACAAGCATGGTAAACAAAGATGGATAGTGGCTAGCAGTGGAATCCAGTTTGATGCGTGTTTCGTCCTATTTGGGACTCGTCAGATGGATGTACCTGCATCTCAGAGTTGATGTTCACTCCGGGATTCGAACCCAGTATCATTCACTTCCAACGCTATCGCATTATCCACTCGGCCACTGAGTCCTGATGGCCAAATTGCTTGTGCGATAGGGTGCAGTTTAAATTCATTTAGTATTATTTGTTTGAATTTAGGCTAAAAAAAAACTTTGTTGTTAAATTTAGATGAATAGTAACTGGAAACAACAGGAAACAACTGTAAAGGCTTGTTCAAAACAGAGTTGAATGGGGAATGCTGGTGAGCGGTGTATGTTCCTCCAAGAGAGGTAACAGGCGTAAGCAAGTAACTAAGTAAGTAATCATTGAAAGCAATAATGTATGTAAGATACATATTTTGTGCAAGAAATGGCATTCAGTGAAAAAAAAATCAACTCGAATTCATTAGAAGAGATTACAGTTGAAGATGAATAAATGAGTGTATGAATCCAATTAGAAGAATGAATTCAGTCTTCTATTTAATCAAGAATGTGATACATTTTAAAAAAAAAAGTCAAGTAAATGAGTGTACGTTAAGTTAATCAATTCGATTCAAGCCATTTTCAACGACTTGAATCGTACGCTCTAAACCGCCCAGATTTCTTGTTGTTTATATTTCAATCCTAAATTAGATCTTTTATTGAACTACATTTGTGGATTGTTTGAAGTTAAACAATAACACCGTTGGATCCTGGCTCAGTGGTTTTTGAAGGTTAACCACTAACGCGTGAGGCTGATAGGTCCTAGATTCGAGTCTCGAGAGGCGGGTCATGGATGCGCACTGCTGAGAAGTCCCACAATAAGACGAAATGACCGTCCAGTGCTTCCAAGTTTTTTCCATGATGGTCTAGTCGAGATCATGAGTCAATTGAAGCTAGATCACCATCGAAAACCTGGAAGCACTGGACGGCCGTTTCTTCCTACTGTGGAACTCCTCATCAGTGCGCATCCATGATCCCGCCTCGCGAGATTCGGACCCATGACCTACTAGTCTCGTGCGCTAGCGCTTAATCTCTAGACCACTGAGCCGGCATTCAACGGTGTTAATATCAACTTTAAATAACCCACGAAATTGAGCAACCATTCACTAATGTCTTCAGTGAGTTGATGAGTCAGCTGAAGAGTCCCACGACAGGACGAAACGGCCGTCGAGTGCTTATAGGTTTTCCATGGTGGTCTAGCTTCAATTAACCCATGATCTCAATTATATGCAATTAAATTATGTTTATTTAGAGTTCCAGTTGTGAAAAAATTTGGACTGTTCAATCAGATAATTGATACAACATAGATATTGTACAACATTCATTTATTAGTAACTAGTTAGTAGCTGAAATATTTTGGTTTCCATCTATTTACCACACACAAATAAGTTTTTTTTTCTAAGTTTACAAAACATACCTTACTGATATCTGATAATACAATGACAAAATTAAGGTCGGTACATCATAAAGATTGCGTCTAGATATTTACCTATTCGGTATAAAAACCCTGAACAAGAGGAAATGTACATTGTACTGATCCAAGAATCATCATTATCAATGATAGAATACTGGATAAAATTTTCTATCCCAATTTATGACTCTTTTATTGATGACTACTCAACATTTCAACATAGAAACAAATCTCATTTGTGATATATTATAACTCTATGTTACAGTATCCATGTAAACTATTGTACAAATCGCAAGTAAATCTTGTATAAAAAACAAACTGCTTAGCAACAAACAATCGCAAATGTTTTAACATACCAACATATGTATTCGGTGGTTGATTTTCTGCTATCCGAAAATGATAACAATTATCACGATCTAAACCAACAAACTGTGGTGTATTATCATTTACATCGATAATAGTTACTTCAATTGTAGTCGTTGTTGTCAATGAAATTGGTTGACCATTATCATTAGCATAGACTTGAAATCGATAACTTAGGGAAAAAAGAAAAGAAATGAAAGATGATATTAGGGAAAATCATTGAATAATTCTATACTTAATATACGTAAAGATTGACCCAGATACTTGATTATAATCATATGGATTAGTTCTCTCAGGATTCGAGATATTACTTTGCTGATGAGTTCCAGTGAACGTAGAACTGAAGTCTACGACGTTTTATGGACTGAATCCAAATAATCGGACTTAGATATTGAATGTTTGTTATTGAAACTGATCACTTGTAGTCTTTAATTTGACGTACAATTTTTTTGATTAGGCATTCATTTACAAATTAAAATGTATAGTAAAATGCATTGAAGTATCTGAATATTGGATAAAGTAATTGAACAGTAGAGGGTTAGGGGGATTTTTGAGTTTTTTTAATTGAGAACACGAACCGATCAATATTAGACTATTAGTGAAAACCTGAGAGCATTAAACGTCCGTTTCGTCTATGTATGGGACTTCTCAGCAGTGCACATCCATGACCCTGCACATGAGATTCGAACCCAGGACTTTCGGTCTCATGCGCAAACGCTTAACCTCTAGACCACTGAGCCGGCATCAAACGGTGTCAGTTCTTCCATTAAAATGGTGTAACCATCTTCTACTGTACGGAACTGAAACTTCGAGAACTACTACAACCAACATCAAAAATGTTTATGATGATGGTTTATGAACAATTGTTTATGTGAGATACTCCGTTGATTGATTACCATCAGCAATTACCTGCTGTGGGAGTGAACCAGCCAGCTTCCAGATGAGGAGGCAATTAAGAAACAAAGTTAGAAGTGGACAGGACATAAATCACGGAAATCATCAAACTGGATCACGAGGCAAGAGCTAACTTGAAATCATGAGGGGAGACGAAAAGAGGTAGGCTAACGAACACAATACGTCGGGAAATGTAAGCAGATATGAATAGGATGAATGTTAACTGGAAAGAACTGGAAAGGATTGCCCAAGACAGGGTTGGGTGGAGAATGCTGGTGTGTGGCCTATTCTCCTCCACGAGGGGTAACAGGCGTCAGTAAGTAAATATCTTATTGAATATATATATATATTATTTACTAAAATAAAACTTACTTTTGTTTTAATTCTCTATCAAATATCATTTTTTGTATAAATACTTCCATCTAATTGATTAATACTAAAATATTCTTTACCATCTTGACTAATTTGATATTTAATTTCAGCATTCTTTTCACTATCTGCATCAGTTGCTAACACTTTATTAACCAATGTATTGATTGGACTATTCTCTTGAACAAAAAACTGTCAAAATAATAATAAGGGGGGAAAAACACTCACATATACCAATATCATAATCAATACATTTATAAGGAAGTAATCTGGGAACTAATGATTAGATCAAACATAGTTTGATAACCAAAGATGGATGGTGGCTAGCAGTGGAATCCAGGATGCGTGTTTCGTCCTATTTAGGACTCGTCAGATGGATGTACCTGCATATCAGAGTTGATGTTTACCCAGGACTCTATAGCTAAATGAATAACGCGATGGTGTTTAAAGCGAAAGTTACTGGGTTCGAGTCTCAGAGTGGACATCAATTCTGAGATGAAGGTATATCCAGTTGAAGAGTCTCAAATCGGACGAAACGCGCATCCTGGATTCCACTGCTAGCCATTATCCATCTTTGCTTATAAAGCTTGTGAATTAAAGCAATATCGAGGCAGTCCGCACACGACGCACATTTGCTAACAAGAGATTGATCAATTGCAGTCCAAAATAACAATATGAAGGTACAAGTATATAACAACAAGTGAATATAACATAGTTTGAATTCTATCAAGTCTCAAGTTAAACTTTAGACAATCATTGGTTTGGTTGCTAGGTAAATATTTACTAACCATACTAGTTCATATCTCCGTCTCACTGACTATGTGAGACTGAAATACTTCGGATCATGAAGTCATTAATTAAGATTTAGGTATTTTCTATTTATTTCATATAAAGATCACTTTTATTACAGAATCATTTTGTGAACGTAATCGACGTTATACGATTGAAAGAAAACTTCTAAACCTTACATTGAAGCTTCATTTTTGTTATGATTCATTATAAACGATTGTTTGTCACATGAAGGATATTTGTTTCATTACTGGTAGAGATATTACGAACAAACACTTCATTTCATCTTCATATAAGAACATGAAGTGAATGTACATTACTAGAATTGGTTACTTCTCAGTGATCAGTTAGCATAAGCATATAAGTTATAATTATCATAAACTAGCCAGCTACTGATAACATGATAAAGTTGATACAAGATAGAGAAGATATAATTAAGAAGATTACTTTAACTGAACATTTGTCATAGGACTAATCTTAATAAGCTAAAGTATCAGATGTAAGTAAAGTGAAATAATTAAAGGTGCTGTGGTGTATGCTACTTATGTTGACAGATATAGGTAGTATATAACATCAATCGAAAGTGAAGTGCATGTGTGAAGAAGATTGGGAAGATTCAATCGAAGAAAAGAATGAAAGCATTATAAAGTATGTAAAGGACAAGTGATAGAAGATGTGCAACTTATGTATTTGATGTATGGTTTTCATATTTTGTGAAAGCACTTTATAATTTTGCATCAAACAAGAAATTGGTCCCACCCACCCCCCACCTGAGTCTTCATTCACTACAGTACTATCACTTAAGAGTAAATTTACATAAATGTATTCTAACTCAGTAGTACAGTGGTGTCGTGCTGATCACAAGCAATTAAGGTTGTATATGTGATCATATGTAAGCTTGAAAATGACTATTGTCATATTGTGATTCACATCAAATGGGAACTGCTTAATAGTAATTATCATGTTTGTCTGATCCTTCATGCTGACCTAATTCTCTAGATTATCTTATAATATTGTAGTAAGTGCTACTGATATCGACAGATATAAGTAGTATGTAACATCAATGAAAAGTAGAAACCCTGGTAGCAAGAGGTTGAAAAGATCAAATACAAAAGAACAAGAACAGAGAACGATTGGTATGAAAAGGAAGGAATAATAAAGTTTGGAACAATTGATTGATATTTTGCAAATGAAGTATTTACCAAGATACTCCATATCATTTAGTTGCACCCTCTTCTATTCCCTGAAGTATAGCAACTAGTTTAAAGTCTGAATATCCTGTATGTTGTCAATTGTATATTGAGAATTCATTCATATCTCACACTTTCCAAATAAACTGTTGTTTAAATTATTTAAACAGTATTTTAGGATTGTAGTTGATGTCACTTCTTTATGAAAAATCTAGCTCTAATACCCTATCCTAATTTCTAACTCTGAATTCTGATTCTAATTTCTTTCACTAATTTATAATCTTCTTTAGACCCTAGTAAGTAGGTGAATTTTCTTACAATCACTACAGTATCCGTTCAAAGATCCTCCGTTAATTATAATTTCATTAAAATATTTCATTCAGTGAATATGCTGTCTAGGACTGATTTCAAACTGTTTATATACGTACAAAGCTCCCAAACGCTCTGGTACCACCGAGAGTGGGGAGAGTCCACTCTCCCTCTCTAAATGCTCTCACATGGCAACGCGTATATAGCCTCTGCCAGGGAAGTCATACTCATTGCCTTCTCGAGGCAGTGGGTGTTGACTACGAAATTGAGAGGACGAAAATTCAATGTACGGTGCTTTAACCGGGTTGGTGGACACGGAAACTCCACCTAGGGGAGTTGGAAAACCCTCATTCCAAACCAATGGTGCACATGGACTCCAGTATCCTGAGGGAACAAATAGCATATGAATCAGTCGTTGGTCAGCGGCTACCATGGGACTGCATCTCCTCACAATGCTCCACTACCTTGTGGATCAGATCTTCAGGTCAAAAGCTCCGAGTATGACTCCATAAGAAAACCACCTGCTTCAGTTTAGGCACCTGGGCAGTGTCACAGCCCGTGCATATGTATCTGGTGCCCCCTTTGTACCAATATTTATATGTTAGCATAAATTAAATAAAACAAACGTACCTGTATTACATAACCAGAAAACAAAAACAGACAAACATCTTTATCAACTTTTCTTTTTCTTTTTACATATAAACAACAAAAAAATGCACATAGTAACTAATTTCAGATTAACCAATCACAATAAATAAGTTCAACTTACATTATAATAATCTTTTGTAAAAACTGGTGGATTATCATTTAAATCTTGTACAATCACTTTAATCACATGACTTGATGTCAGACTTGGTTTACCATTATCACTGCATACAATCTATCAGAGATATATATATGAGGAGAAAACAAAAAAGAAGAAACGGAATAAATGAAAGTAAAAAGTATCTCCAAGGGATAAGAGGTTTGTTTTTTTTGTATATTTAGAAAACAAAGATACCCAATTGTCAATGAAATAAAACGAGCTAGATTCAATTTTGAAACTAAAAAAGTAACGTAATAAAGAAAATTTAAGGAAGCATGAATAGTGGTTAACAGTGAAATCCAGTTTGATGTACGTTTCATTCTATTTGGGACTCGTCAGCTAGATGTACCTGCATCTCAGAATTAATGTTCACTCCGGGTCTCGAACCCAGTACCTTTAGCTTCAAACACCATCGCGTTATTCACTCAGTTACTGAATCCTGATAGCCATTTGATTGTTCAATGGAGTGAAGTTTAAATTCACCTAATATTGTTTATTTGAATCGTCCCATTGATGTTTATGACTGCAATTGATCATCAGTCTCTTACTGCCATTTCGAGGCAATACGCATAGTATACACATATGCTAATAAGAGACTGATCAATTGCTGTCCTAAACATCAATGGGACGATTCAAATAAACAACATTAGTTGAATTTAAAGTAAATTTAAGTTACATCTGGTGAATTACTAACTGAGACTGTTATATATTTAGTATCAAGAAATATGGGATAAGTAGTAACCTTGACTAAATTAACAAACCATCTATTCAATAAAGCTTTTCCGTGCTTTTAGTTCATTCATCATTGAGCTTTGAAATATACTCTGATTCACTTGATTTCAATATTTTGATCCTTCAGTATTTTAGTTAGAGTTATTGAAATTGTACCTGGTTTTCTATAGATGTTTGACATTATGAATTGACTAGATTCTGGCTTATAGGGTCTAATCGTTAAAGAAATTTATGGAAATCTGATGGTTTTTTATTCGATATATGATGAATTTGTGAATATAGATCAGATAGGGTTTAATGGAGATTTCAGTGATCAATGGAGTTCAACCAAGTCTGTTGTAGAGATATCAACTCACTGAAGACATATGGTGAACGTGGATTGGTTGAAGTGAGACACCGTTGGATGCCGGCGAGCTCAGTGGTCTATAGGTTAAGGGCTCTAGCGCGAGACTGACAGGTCCTGAGTTCGAATCTCGCGAGTGCAGGATCGTGGATGCACACTGCTGAGAAGTCCCAAAATAGGACGAAACGGCCGTCAAGCAGTGCTTCCAGGTTTTCCATGGGTGTCTAGCTTCAATTGACTCATGATTTCAACTATGAATTTGTGAATAGACAATACTGAAGAGTTCCATATGATAAAGACATAGCCGTCTAGCTATATCTTACATTCTATAATTTTCTAACTAAAGTCGATCTGTGTTATAAAACTACACATACTTGCTTATCATAAATAAACAAAACTATGACATGTAATACTTTTTAGTGTTACATTTTGACAGTAATATACGTTTACATTACCGATGTTTGTAATGATTACGCAATTATATAAACTAATAATAACAATCTTTCATTGCATCTGATATACAATTCCAGTCCCCCTATCTATATAAGGATCAGTTTCATTCATCTTCCTGAATGTACTTTCATTTGTCTTTAATAAATCGATTTCATTTTGCATGGAAACCTTTTTGATTTTGTTTTAATGAAAAGTAAAAAAAATGCAAAATTTACGACAATATTGATTATTTGTATGTATATATATATGAAGGGGGTATGTTTGTGTGTGTGTGAAGGGGGGTAGTGATAAATCAAGGTATACAAACAATAAAAAACAGGAAAAAAAATAGTTGCATAGCAGCTAATATTAAGGATGAAAGAGAAATTTTTGGTACTACTAAAAAAAAAGAAAAAATAACAAAAAATTTGACTTCAAATGATACATGTGGTTTAATTAATGATCAACGTTTCTTTAAAATGTGGATCAATGTTTCAATATTTTTTTCTAATTTCGTAAATTTATGTTACTACATACTTACTTACTTACTTACTTACTTACTTACTTACTTACACCTGTTACTTCCGATGGAGCATGGGCCGCCGACCGTCATTCTCCAACCCACTCTGTCCTCCGCCTTCCTATCTATTTCGACCCAGTTTTTGTTCATTCTTCTCATGTCTGTCCCTATTTCTCGGTGTAATGTGTTCTCTGGTCTTCCTCCTCTCCTTTGACCTTCAGGATTCCGTGTGAGGTCTTGCCTTGTGACACAATAGGGTGATTTCCTCAAAATGTGCCTAATCCACTTCCAGCGTTTCTTCCTGATTTATTCCTCCGCTGGAATCTGGTATGTTGTCTCCCACAGTAACTTGTTGCTGATAGTGTCTGGCCATCGGATCCGAAGTATCTTGCGTAGACAGCTGTTAATAAACACTTGTTGCATGTAACTACATAGTCTGGAAAAAATGTTTACTTTTCCCTCGATAAGTGATAGGTTTTGCTAATTGAACACTATACTCGGATTCTAAACTAGTCTCGTAATCGCCCAAGCTAGAACTACACAGCAACTTGAACATGAGAGAAAAGACGCTAAATATACGAGAAGCACTTTACTCCAAAGGTTTATTTATGTACAGAAAAAAACAGGGTTTTTACAGTATTTTAGAAGTCCTTGGGTTCTCCTGAAAATTCCAGAATACTACTAAACATGTGGTAGCAGTATAGTAATCAGCCAATCAAAAGCTCTACATGTGACTTTTCATTTTCATGATGTTTCTAGCAAAACTTCTAGTCGAACGCTGATTGGATAAAATGCTTCTTAATGTTTCCTGAGCTTGTCATGTCTATGGCGAGAAGTTTCCAGGATCGTCCCAACAACAAGCCATTCCATAGTTGAACAAATTATTGTGAAATATTGATTGTATATTTAACTTGATTATTGAATGTATGAAAGAAGTTATATTTTGGCTCTGTATTTCGTATTAAAAGGGGGTTTGGTGGAGATTTTAGTATTTTATTAGTTGAATACATGAGTCAACTAAAACTAGACCACTATTGAAAACATGAAAGCACTGAACAGACGTTTCGTCCTAGCATGGGATTCCTCAGCAGTAGATTGGTTAAACTTAGACATTAACACGATTTAGTGTCAACACAATGATCTATAGGTTAAGTGTTCGGGCCTGAGACCGATAGATTCCGGGTTTGAATCTCGTGGGTGGGATCGTGAATGTGCATTATTAAGGAGTCCCATATTATGGCGAAATGACCATGCAATGCTTCCAGGTTTTCCATGGTGGTCTAGCTTCAACTGACTTATGATTTCAACTATTGAAATATCCTTTTTTTACACATACATCCTATCTGTCATACTCTTCAATCTATCTATACTGATAATTTTGTACTATCATGGAGGCGATAAGATTTGACCATGATTTTTCTAATTTTTTATACTTAGTTATATAATTTGTTAATCGTAAGATACACCTCTGAACTATACAACACCGTAATGTCAGACGTTGTTTTCATTGTTTTCAATGTTTATTGAGTAAGCCACGTCAATCACTTTCCGTTATTCGTTCATTTACTTAGTAATTCCTATACATTTCCATTAAAGGTTTTATCTTAGGCCATAACTTTAATCATATTTACCTTATTTCATTTCATATCAAGTTATACCACATCGAACATATCTATGACAAATAGTTGTCAATAGCTTGACCCCATTTATCATGATTGTGTTCAATTTATAAACTCTATCTTTATATATACCTAAGATTATATCCTACTATGGGCTTTCTCTGGCTTATTTTCAACCTACTCATATCCTACCTCCGCTTGTAGCTCCTCCGAGGGCAACTGCCGGTCCCAAGCTTGGGTAAAGGAGGAGGGTTGGCATGGGGTTAGCGACCCCATTCCGTAGATAACCAACTCGCTAAAAAAACGCTAACCAGAAAAAAATTATTCAAAAGTACTCGTATCCTAATCATCAGAAATTTTAGCAACGCTCACTCAGAGGAAAAGTGATCCGGGTACACCTACAATCAAATATTATGTAACTCCTCGATTTTTAAAGACTATGAAGGTATTCAAAGCTAATTTCTGCTAAGTAAACTCTTTGATAGGTAAAGGACAAAAATATTTACCATGTGTTGCAAGTAGCATAGGTTAACCAATACTAAGCTAATCAGTACATTTTTAGTAAGTAATAACAACTTAATAAATATGTAGATTCGGGTTAATAGGTCGAACGCTAAGCAGATTAACATTAACATATCAATTGAAGCATACTTTATCACAGTACTGTAGATCCGAATGTCAGTTAGAAATAACATCCAATACTAGTTACACGAAAATGAACACATTACTCAACCACATTTTTCGATGTCTTTCTATTAGGATCAAAATTGTCCAAACACTATAAGCAGAGAGAGAGAAATAAACCAGATTACAATGGAGGAAAAAGCGCTGGAAGTTGATAGGACACACATTGAGGAAAGCACCCAACTATATCAAAATGCAAGATCTCACTTGAAATCCTGAAGGCCAAAGGAGAAGAGGATGACCAAAGAACACATCGCATCGAAAAGTGAAAACAGATATGAGAAGAATGAACAATAATTGGATAGAACTAGAAAGGAAGGTCCAGGACAGAGCGGATTGGAGAATGCTGGCCGGTGGTCTATGCTCCATTGGGTGTAACAGGTATTAGTAAATAAGCAGTGATCGAAATACTGTTTCGGAATAAATCAAATTCATTATTTAAGTACTGCAATGTACAACAATATAAATAACCTTGAAAATGAATATTTAAATAAGTCAAACAATTAAAACAAACAAGAAGACACAAACGAAAACAAACAAGTGGCACAAGAAAGTGGCTATCAAGACTCAGTGGTTTAGTGGATAACGCGATGGTGTTTAAAGCGAAAGGTACTGGACTCGAGTCCCAGAGTGAACATCAACTATGAGATGCAGATATATCAAGCTGACGAGTCCCAAATAGGACGAAACGCGCGTCAAACTGGATTCCACTGCTAGCCACTATCCATCTTTGCTTACCATGCTTGTGAATTTAGGCTATATCGAGGCAATACGCACAGTATGCACATATACCAATTACAGACTGACCAGTTGCAGTCCTAAAACATCAATGAGAAGATTCAAACAAACAATACTACGTAAATAAACAACAACAACAACGTTTTAACTTACTTTGACTGATTCTGTTTTACTCATTTCATAATCAAATCCATAAATTGTAATTAATTCATAATTTAAATTAGATATTGAATTTAATTGAAACATTCCAACTATTGAACTTTGACCATTGGCAGTAGTACTACTAGTATTACTACTAGTAGTCGAAGTAGTAGAAGTAGAAGTAATAGTCGTTGGATTCAATGACAAGTAATGATTATGTTCTTCTATTAAAGAAGATGTATACATATTAGATCTAAGTGCTTTATTATTATTACTATCTATTGTATTTGGTTCCAAATAACATTGAAATGTACCACCGGGACCAGTATCTGGATCATTAACAACTATAAATGCTAATAATTGTGTCATCTTTGTTAATATAGAATATTCATTCAAATGTTCATTATCTAATTGATAATTGTTTGTATTACGTCCAGGAGTTTCATTAATATAGACATATAATACATTATTATTCTTATATTGATGATGATGATGATCATGAATTGATTGACTTGATGAGATACGATTAACTGATTCGACTGTAATTTGTGGTGCTACATCATTTATATCGGTTACATAGATACTAACTATTGCTTCATCATATCCTGGATGATCGGATTGATCGCGGGCGATCACTCGAATAAGATGATGTTTTAATTTTTCATAATCTAAATGATCATTTAATATTAACCAACCAGTTTTAGGATCAATGTCAAATAATCCTTTTCTCATTTCATTACTATTATCATTACTGTTACTATTAGTATTCATGGTATTCAATCCTAATGTTGAAGAATTATAAATGGTGGTATGTAACGGACGTTGATTAGAATGATCATTATTAGACAATGATGACGACAAAGACGACGACGATGATGATGATGATGATGATGATGATGATGTTGGGGTTTGAATGTTGATCTCATTATTTACTAAACTATATATAATTTGACCAGATTTACCTTCATCTGGATCATCAGCAATTAATTGTATAAGATGCAAACCTTCAGGTGAATTTTCTGGTACATTAATAATTAAACTTTTATTACGAAATATAGGATGATTATCATTTTCATCAGTGACAATAATCTAAAATTGAATAAGTTTGTTTAAATCAATCAATCAATACAATTGTAGATATCTCAAATGAGTAGAAGAATAAGATTATCTGACGTTTCGTCACTCAATATAAGTCACTTCTCCAGAGAATAAATAACCAAATTAACATTAATTCAACTTTAAACAAGACAACGGAACAACTTACTTACTTACTTACTTACTAACGCCTGTTACCATATACGCCTGTAGGCATATGTCCATTCTATGTAGATTGATATTGTCCTAATTCACAAGCTTTATCAGCAACTCTGGGACGCAGCTAAATCTGACTGACGAGCTCCAAACAGAACAAAACGCACATGTTGGATTACACTGCCAGCCACCATCCATTTTTGCTGATAGAGGTTACATTTGTTTTAAGAAACCATATATATATATATATTCGTAACGTTCAAAGAACTAGAAAATTTTGCCGAAATACTTTAGGATACTCATTTATTCTGAGTTACTTAATTGAGTTGAAGTTCGTAAAAAATTCATGAACTACTAGATTTATTGTAATCAAAGATAGATAGTTGCTAGCAGTGGAGTCCAGGACGCGCGTTCCGTCCTATTTGAGACTCGTCATCTGGATGTACCTGCATCTCAAAGTTGATGCTCTCTCTGGGACTCGAACCTAGTACTGTGGCTATCAGGACTCAGTAGGTAGGTTGATAGAGCGATGGCGTTTGAAGCAAATGGTACTGGGTTCGAGTCCTGGAGCGAACATCAACTCTGAGATGCTGGTAAATTCAGCTGACGAGTTCCAAATAGGAGGAAACGGCATCCTGGATTCTACTTCTAGCCACTATCCATCTTTACTTATATTACTCGTGAATTAAAGCAATATCAGAGCAATCCACACAGTTTGCATATATGCCAACAAAAGACTGATCAATTGCAGTTCTAAACATCAGTGAGAAGATTCAAACAAATAATACCAAGTGAATTTATTAGGTTTATTATTCTTGAATATATCGATTTTATGATTAACTCTTATCAAATAAAGTATCGATGACAAACGCAAAAGCCCTGAACAATCAACCGCCCATAATTTAAGACTATTCATCAATGCAAACATGTATATGACTTGACTCTACAAGGGAGATTAAACACACCATTATTTCACGAACACATTTCAGGTCATTTGATTATAGTACAATGTTTCACTTATTAAGTGATCATTAACGATTATTATTCTCAATTCCCAGTTGATTGACTCCATAAAGTATGCGTTTTCAGTACAACATCAAGACATTCTCCTCATATGATGTTATATATAAAGTCAGAAGGGTTTTCTGGAGATTTCAGTATTTTTCATAGTTCAAATCATGAGTTCATTCAAGCTAGACCACCATAGAAAACCTGGAAGCACTTCGTGGATTGCTTGAAGTTAGACATTAACACAGTTGGATGCCGGCCAGCTCAGTGGTCTATCGGTTAAGTGCTCTGGCGCGAGACTGGTAGGTCCTGGGTTCGAATCTGACGAGTGCAAGGTTGCGGATAAGCACTGCTGAGGAGTCCCATAATAGGACGAAACGGCCGTACAGTGCTTTCAGGTTTTCCATGGTAATCTAGCTTCAATTGACTCATGATTTCAATTATATATATATAGGTTATATGGAAAGTATCATAGTATCAAACAAGGATAATCAGAGTCATATATCGTCATAAGCTGAAACAAATGTGATCAACCTTTTTTCGTTTACTTGTTCAATCAATTTTTTTCAGATCATAAGATAATAATAATAATAAGTTTTGCTAAAGGCGTTTATCTTACTGATCACTATCCTTCCTAATTTCTCTCTTATTTCAAAGTACGTCTAGTTCAATTTTTTTTGGAAAGATTTTATTTTCAGACTATATACAAGTTTAATCTCTTAGTTTAAGGGAAGACAAAGAATGTATACACCTACATCGTTATGATCGATTCTGAGTCATGTCACCTAGAGTCTCCAACGACTGGTTATAGTAGTCGTGCGGACCTCAACCAAGTAGTGTGCATCTACCAACATGGCTCAGACTAAAAGTTTATGACTTCATTGATTGATGTAACTGACTGATGCATGTAACACGTGGCCCAACGATCTCAGTCAATGAAGATTCACAACCTCATCAACTGATTTGCCATCATTCCCTAATACCCTGTGTCTAGCCTTACTATTACTTATCCGGTGATTCCAGAAGATACGAGAAATATTTCTAAGACATCTGAGGTCAAATGCTAGTAACTTACTAGTATGCTCTACTCCTAATGGCCATGTATCGCATCCATAAAGTGAAACAGAACGGACTGCTGAACAGTATACTCGTCCCTTAATTGATAGACGGATATCTCGTCTTTGCCATAGGTGACGTTGTTGCTCAGTGCGAACAGAAGACTCTGCATTTAATCAGTGTCTTTATCAAACAGGATTATGTCATCTGCGTTTTCTAAATCGATAAGTGGGTCTTCTAGTAGGAGTTCACTTCCTGAAAATTCGGACGATGTGATACTAATACCAAATGAGAGATGCAAAAATACTCTTGAAACTTGATTAATGTAATACGATATGAGATTTTTAATCTGCCAGTTAGAATCAGCATATCCATCTAATTTCTATCTTGTACTGTATATCTATTGAGAAAGTTGGATATAGTGCTGTTATTAGTATAATACTAGGATTAGATTAAGCTACAGTCTACTACTGGGTTGTATATGAACAACACTAGACGGTTGGACTACTGTACAATTTCATATACTTCTGTTCTAAGCTGTGGTGAGAATTTTATTACTGGAGATTTCAACTAACTGGAAAACTCCTAACAACATCAGACAAATAGTGCTGCATACAGTACGTTCATACTCCTAATAGACATAATATCATCTTCGATTTAGTTTTCGCTGGAGATATTATTCTTCTGTTCGTACAACTTATCAAATAACGTGAACGCAGTAACCGTAAATGATTGTGTGTCCTCTTCTCACTACGATCGAACATTCTAATAATCTTCCACGATAAGATTTACGATCTTCAGAGAGGTGTCACATGTTAGATAAAAGAATTGTCTACTTTTAGTGATCTACGGTTATTCAAGCTATTCGCGATACATCAAGACAGTAGGACATTTAATTCCCATCCCTAGCAGCTCAGCCACATTTATATTGCACAAAATGGATGTAAACCATATTTTTGTCTGGGATTTTTAGTGCAATTATCAAATTGAAACTACTAATAACTTGAGTTATTCAACCAAACCGGTTTTCATTCATCCGATAGTTATAATCTATCCGTGGTTGATCAAGTGACAGAGGATTGCAAATATTCCTTATTAATTTACTACTAAAGATTCTTTCTTCTAGGGGGTACCTGAGAAGGAAATTGGGTTAAAAGTGGTCTTGATGATCTGAGAGTGTGACCGCGGTGACCAAGGGACAACTACCTGAAGTCGGTCACACACGACCGTTTTGTGGGTAGTTTTTGTGTTAGCTCCGTTCTTCAAAGGACCTTACCGCCAGAGACGGATATCCGTGGGATAAGGCGAGGTGTGCATTTTTAGGGTCGACCTCTTCTAACCCCACCCCTCCTTGTGGGAAGGCAGCATCGCTGTTATGCTGGTTGTCTGAAGGAAACACTTTACTGCTGTCACACCTCTGTACAGTCAGCAGTACGACTTCGCCTTCGGACCTTGGGTTTGCTGTTTTCAGTCTTACCGCTCTTCAACCGACCTGTCTGACCTTCAGGACCTTCAGGAACGATTGTTCTAGCCAGTATAGCTCGATTGGTTCATCACGATAAGCAAGCCCGACCACTACATCAAGGTAGCAGCAGAGGTCAGGACTACAGATTCTATACTTGTCAGTTACTGTTTTTAACTGCCTGTTGTTGCATCATGATCGGATAGCCAACTATTTGACCATCTTTAAAGTTACTCAGAAGTTTTAAATATCACCACAAATTTTTCATAACTCAGTTTCCATAGAACTGATAGGACGGATATGTAGACAGTTATCAAGGATTACATGAGATGTAACAGGAGCTTAATGAAGAAAAAATTTGATCACGAATGAAGACTTACCATCAAACTCATTTCACCGGTAAATGCTGGTGATCCACTATCTTCAGCATTTAATATAAAATGATACTGACGTTTAGTTTCCCAATCTAATTGTTTCATCACTTTTAAATATAATTGTTCTGGTCGATTTTGATAAGGTAACACTTGATTTACTGTTGGCTGCTGATGATAGGTGTATGTATGTTCCATTTGTGTCTCATAAGATAAACTATTAAAATTTGATGAATAGATTGGTTGATTATTAATTGAGGTAGATGGAACTAATGAAGGTAGATTAGTGATTAACTCATTCGATAATTGAATCAATTCAAATGTATCATCACCTTGTGTAAGTAGTTGATATCTAAAATAAAGAAAAAGGAAAGATAACTAAGAAGATTGGTACAAACTATCTATGGTTTACATCATTTTCTTAAAAATGAATAGTTGTCATGTCCTTTAGTTATAGGAAGGTTACTTACTTACTTACTTACGCCTGTTACAGTCGTCGAGGAGCATAGGCAGCTCACCAGCATTCTCCTTCCAACTCTGCCCTGGGCATTCCTTTCCAGTACTTTCCAGTTAACATTCATCCTTTTCATATCGGCTTCTGTTTACAGGCGTAATGTGTTCTTTGGCCTTCCTCTTTTCCGCTTACCTTCCGAATTCCAAGTTAGGTATTGCCTTGTAATGCACATTGGTGATTTCCTTAATGTATGTCCTATCCACTTCCAACGTCTTTTCCTAATTTCTTCTTCAGCTGGAAACTGGTTTGTCCTTTCCCATAAAACGCTGTTGCTGATAGTATCCGGCCAATGGATGTTGAGTATTTTGCGTAGACAACTGTTTATAAATACTTATAAACAAATAAATAAATACTTATAAATACTTATAAATACGTGTACCGTATAGATAGGTACACAATCAATATGCTTCGTTTTGCAACCAGTCATAGAAGTGAGAAGATTCAGAGACTACTAGGAAGCTGAAATTAGTAATCTGAATAAAGTATACACGATTCATGGTTAGATCGTACATCTGTCCTTTTGACCCAGAAAAGAATTTATAAGTTGAGACCTTAACTCGGTGTGGTGCCTAGTTTTCTTAATAGCATGCCTTATATACAATCTCACACCTTTAGATAGAATGTAAGCACAAGTATACGATTTGTTTAAAACTCGACCAACCTATTATTCACTCTCCATGGAATTGCAGTCCTAAATAACAATGAAAAGATACAAGTAAACAACACCAAATGAATATAACTTCAACACATTGCACAAGCCATTGACCGTCAGGACTCAGTAGATGGGTGGATAACGCGATGGCGTTCGAAGTGAATGGTAGTGGGTTCGAGTCCCAGAATGAACATCAACTCTGAGATGCAGGTACATACAGCTCACGAGTCCCAAATCGGACGAAACGTGCTTCCTGGATCGCACTGCTAGTCATTATCCATCTTTGCTTATAAAGATTGTGACTTCAGGTAATTTCGAAGCAGTTCTCACAGTATGCACATATGCCAATTAGAGACTGACCAGTCACAGTCCTAAATAACAATGGGAAGATACAAGTAAACAACGCCAAGCTGACTCTATGGAATAGTTGTCCATTATATTAAGTTTTTTGTTGGAATTGTTAAGCAGTCAAACTTTAGCTGCATCTCGTGTTACGTGACATTCGTTAGCATGGTGTATTTGTAAGTGTAAGAGAAATGATAGTGTTAGTTAGATTCTTTTATCATAACAAGAGATGCTACTACCAAGCAATTTGAGCTGCTACCAAACGAGAAGTTTATAGTGATTGTCCATTCAATAAAACCTAGTGTCATACGTAATTAGTTCATAGTATTGACAAAATTATATTGAACACTTTGCTATATGACCAGTAGCTAGAATGATTTGGTATTGCTTATACTAAATTCTTATATTAAGTGGTTGAAAGTAGTTGTTCGACAGCTCTAAAAGTGGGTTGCTTTCTTTATCGACATCTTTAACTCCATGAGAACTGATGATATCCTAAAAGACTAAAACATACATCACTCAGTGCTTGAGCTCGAGAGTATACTGGCTGAGCTATTCTGTAATCAAACAATGTTAATGATTAAAGCATGAAAGTAACAAGAAATCACAAAACTACTAGTTAAAAATAATTCTCATCATACCTCGATGGAATAAGCTACTGATTAGTTGTAGGTAATATGTACATTAATGATGAAAACCATTTCTTGATCTCTTAATTTATCAGAAAATAGGCATGCAAATAATGATCTGATCTCAGCTAGATCACTACTGAAATACTGGAAGCACTAAACCGCCGTTTTGTCCAAATATGGGACTCCTCAGAAGTGCGCATCCACGGCGCTGCATCCGGAGATCATACCGGAGACTTTTGGTCTCAACGGAGAACGCTCAACCTCTAGACCAGTGAAACATAATCTAATGCATTACAGATCTAACTTCAATCAATTGGTAATACTGTTCAACGTTCATTCATTCATTCTCTGCCCTAGATAACTGTCTTACAACCACTAGATCCCAGCTCAGTAATCTAGTCGTGAGGCGTTTGCTGGTATGACCAAAGGTCTTGATATGATATCTATATGAGCACTTCTCAGGAGTCTTAAACTTAACCATAAACTCCTCTCAAATTCCCAATGAAATTCCTACAATCTCTGTAAATTCCCTTCTACTTCAAAATAATAATAATGTGTTATTTTAACTTTAAAAAAAACAGTCTTCTAAGCACGTTTCAATTTTAATGAAGATTAACCATTCACTTAGAAATAATTCATTAGATCATAATTGATATTTAAAAGAAACCTCCATTAGGTGAATAAGTCTCCTTAGACTATTTTTATTAGATGTGATTTATTCATTTCAAGAAACTATATAGTTACTAATGTATTCACTTTAAGTGGTTTTTAAAAGAATATTAAATCACAAGGGGGTTTTGGAGGAGATTTCAGTATTTTCATAGTTGAAATCATGAGTCAATTGAAGC
>NC_031495.1:63035171-63049845 GCF_000237925.1 Schistosoma mansoni | reverse complement strand
AGACTGGTAGGTCCTGGATTCGAATCTCGTGAGGCGGGATCGTGGATGTGCACTGTTGAGGAGTCCAACAACAGGACGAAACGGCCGTCCAGTGCTTTCAGGTTTCCCATGATGGTCTAGCTTCAATTGACTCATGATTTCAACTATGAGAATATTAAATATTTACTTATAGCAAGTAAGAGTCGAGGATAAACATTCATCATCCTCTATTGCTAAACATATGATCGAAACAGACGATAAGATTGATCTTAACTCAGTTTTTGTGGTGTTTTATTGAAGTGTAGTAGGGGGTGTACTGAGGTTGATTGAAGCTTTAGATATACGAAAATTCAAATTACCTTTGTATATTCAAAAGCAGTTTGTGCTCACCTTAAACCTACCCTGTTAATATTAGCTTATTATCCAGAGTGATAAGGTTTCAAAATGTTTGCACATTATCATTTACATTATCATTCTTGTCTCCTCCTACCTCCTATTTCCAGTCTAGTCGACCTTTTATTTTTATATATAAATGTTCTTAACAAGTATATGTGTGATCAGATTGTTGGAAATGTATTATACTATTATATCATCATCGGGAAGATTCAAACAAACAATATAAATTGAATTTAAACTTCACCCCATTGCACAAGTAAGTAGCTATCAGGACTCAGTAGCTGAGCGGATAACGAGATGGAGTTTGAAGCGAAAGGTACTGGTTTCGAGGCCAAGAGTGAACATCAACTTTGAGATGCAGTTACATCCAACTGACGAGTCCTAAACAGGACGAAACGTGCATCAAACTGTATTTCACTGCTAGCCACTATCCATCTTTTCTTACCATGCTTGTGAGATAAGGCAATACGCACAATATGCACATATGTCAATTATAAGCTGACCAGTTGCAGTCCTAAACATCAATGAGAAGATTTAAACGAACAATACTAATTAAATTTATCATCACATAGTTCTGATAATCTTCGTCTTCTTATTACACTATCAAAATATTTATTTATTTTTCTCTCCTATTGCTAATCCTTATTCATACGGAGAGATGAAATTGTCAGGTTACATAACAGCGTAGTAAATGTATCAAAAATATTAGTGACAATAGGAGAAATCAGGTATCGGAAATATGATTCGGGGAATAAAGTAGATTGGTGAGATGAAAAAAGGCTTTAAGGCACTTAAAAACTTAGAATCTAAAAAGATATGAAGAGTGAATTCACCTGAGCCACTGAAAATAATCCTTAGTCATGTTACTCAGAGTCTATAACTAATGGTTACGATGATCACGGGGATCTAAACCAGGTTGTCTGCACCTACCTATATAAATCGATCCAACGGTAAGTGTCTTCATGGACTAACATTATATTTTAGTTCGGTAACCTACAGCTTTCTTCCTGTCTACTACTACGTCAGTGAGCTGGGGATATTGATAGATAGTTTGACGTAACCAACTAACAACTGTAGGCGTTAAAATTTGACTACCTCATCAATCAATTTGTCGTCCTTAACCAAAACCCTGCATCTAAATTCAGCACTACTCATTCAATGGTCCCATAATACTGAATTATACAAACGAGTGGTGTTGAAAGTACACAAAAAGATAAAGAAATTGGAAATAGCATAAGATAGAATTATTTTCAAAAAATTGTTATAGAACCACGTCTATTTAATCACCTGGTAACCAGTCCATGTACATCGTACTAGTGCACTGCGTATATGTGTATTATATGCAAATAGTATGTAAAGGTCTCCTTCAAAATTACTATCCTCTATATCCCATTACACAGTTAGTGCTAATACCCATGCCTTTGTGGTCACCACCAATTTCCAGGTAATCTTCCCCCCAATCATATTACGTTGCAACTTGTTTTATTATCTTGTTTAGTTTATAAAAGTATTTTTTCCCCAAAAAGGTGTCTTCTTTTCGTAAAAATTAATTACTTTGTATTTATCAATATGTGCGTGATACTGTCGTTATCCTTGTGTTTGTGTGTTTGTGTGCTTACGTCTATCGTTTTATATGATTGTGAGGTTATTCCCTCACTAACAGTTATGAATCTATTCGATAATCATACTTTCCTTTGTTGGCTCACTCTCACCCACTCTCGCTCGCTCTCTCGCTTGCTCGCTCCTTCTCTATGTCGATGTAAGTCACGAAAACATGACATTTTACGACTGTTTAAGTAATACCATTTTGTTCTTTCTATCTTTTACTGATAATATTAGTAGTAATAGTTGTCATATCATAACTGGTCATACACTCACACACACACACACAAAGTAAAACACGTTTAACAAAATGGATTGTTTTTCTAATGAAAAAGATATTGAAAAACGCCAATACCATTAATAAAAGTCAATTCGTAAATATGATTCTGGACAGTAAGATAAAATTTATTAATTTTATCGTTGAATCAATTGAAACTAGACCATCATGAAAAACCTGGAAGCACTAGACGGCCATTTCGTCCCAATATGGAGCTCTTCAGCAGTGCGCATCTAAGATATTTCCTGGAGTTCTAGTGAGAAGCAGTGACCAGTGGAGTTCAACCACGTCTGTTATGAGCTATCAACTCACTGAAGTCAATTAGTGAACGGTTGCTGAACTTCGTGGATTAATTGAAGTAAGATATTAACACCATCGGATGCCGGCTCAGTGTTTTGGTGGTTAGGCGCTCGTGATCGATATTGATAGGTCCTGGATTCGAATCTCGCGAGGTGAGATCGTTGATGTGCACTGCTGAGGAGTCCCATTATAGGACGAAACGACCGTCCAGTGCTTCCAGATTTGCCACGGCGGTCTAGTCTCAATTGACTCATGATTTCAAGTATGAGCATAGATACTTCAAGTTCATCTTTGTCTCCCTGAATGTAAATGAATTGTATTTACTCTATGGTAGCATAAGTTAAATATAATGTTCTATCGAATATTTGCAATGAATGTGCTGAATGTGCGCATCCACGATAATGAGGATTGCATCGATATTGCCTTAAATTACAAACATTATAAGCAGAGATGGATGATGATGATAGTTAGCAGTGGAATCCAGGATACAGATACATTCAGTTGACGAGTCCCAAATAGAAAGAAACGCACATCTTGAATTACATCGCTATCCACCAGCCATCTCTACTTATGAGAAAACAACTATTTGAAGCAAGTCATACATGACACTTCTGTAAATAGATCTTGGTGTATTAACCTAGAACTTTAAAGGCAATACAATAGTCGATAAAAATTTATAAAGTAAAGTGAGCTGTCATCTTACTACAGACAACTTTTCTTAACACTCTCCTTTAGTTTGAAAGAAAAACCTTACAGTAATCACATTTCAGGACAGTCAGTAGAACTGTAGTGAACAGAGCGCCAATGGGTACAATCGAATATAATTGAGCATATAATTACAGAATATCACACTAAAATCTGACCACTATACCGGATTGAATTATGATCTATTTTTATTGATATATGTATGAAGGGTACCGGCACTGAGTTTCAATAAGAGCAGTAACATTTGAATACCGGCTAATCCAGCTGATAAATCACAAATAAGACGAAGAAGCATTTCATAGATTCTTCTGTTCATCACACTTCATCTTATCTAAGTAGATTATTTCTGTCGAAATTATGAACTTATGAGTTAGATGATTTCAGTATGAAACTTTAACTCTCTTTCTAGACATACCTCAGAGTACTCATTGTTAAATAATCATCAAACTGAACGGTATATTTTCTCCATCATGATGAAGAATATTTCAGAATCATATTTTTAGATAGTGTAGCGAATGAGAACACCAGTTGGGGACAATCGAATGTAATTGACACAAAAGTTACAGAGTATCTCGCCAAAATTTGACAACTGTAAGGTAAACAGTTAATTTGCAAAATAACAATTAGTTGTAAGATGGTGGTTGGAGGTGGTCAACAGGAAACCCTGGACCCGGATTTCGTGCTACTTGGCACTCGTCAGCAAGGTGTACCTGTAATCTTGAGGGAACTGATGCTCCCTGGCGGATTCGATCGATAGTGCAAGCAGTGTCGAACCACCTAGACTGGTGGCCACATTGCAACTTGATCGATAGCATTCTCTCAGCACTAAAGAAGAACTTGACACACATGACATTGATCACCACCCAGTGATCAATCAATTGTGATTACATCTCAGTCCTACAGGAGGTCGGTCGCGGCCCGCGTAGCTCAGTGGTAACGTCTCTGACTGTGAAGCTGAGTGACACGAGATCGAATCCGTCAGAGAGAACCAGTTACTTCAAGATATCAGGTACACCTTGCTGACGAGTGCCAAGTAGCAAGAAACCTGGGTTCAGGGTTTTTTTTGACCACCTCCAACCACCATCTTATCTCAACATAGTGCACGCAGTTTAGAGCCACCTAGACTAGTGTCCACATTGCAACTTGATCGATAGCATTCGATCAGCACTAAGAAGGACTTGACACGCATGACATTGTTCACCACTCAGTGATCAATCAATTTTAACAATTAATTGTCTCAATAGTGACTTTTACTTCTGCAAATATCAGTCCATCTTCTCTGATCTCATTGTTTATGCATTTTCATACCAATTGCGTTCCGTTCCGGTTCTTCCCTTATTCATCTTCTTCTGAAATACATTCTACATTCTATGCCTGACCATCACCATATACTACTAATGTGAATATAAATAACCCGCACTACAATAGTAAGTGTCAATGCATTTACATATTAATCGCGTTTCGTTCCCGTTCTTTCGTTATCGATCTTATACTGAAATACATTTAATGCCCGACCATCATTATATATACTACTTATGTGGATATAAGTAACCCACCACCACAGTACAACATACATCTGTATTTTTAATCGTACCTTCTTTTAACCAACCTATCTAATATGATAAAATCTAAAGGGGGACTGGACGCTAAAATAGAGTCAACTATTTTCCCTTTAATTAAATTAATATTATTCATTTAACACATATAGAAAAGTATATTTCATTGACTAGGTTTACACTTGACTAACTTTTATTCCATTAAAAAAAATCTATTTTAATTCAATTTAAAAAAAGAGATTAATCTGACGAACAAACATGAATGAAGGAAATAAAAGAAGAAGGTCGTCCTGCTCATCACCATCATCATCATCATCCAAATCATCATCAGCATCATCATCATCCAAATCATCATCATCATCACCATCATCGTCATCATCATCCAAATCGTCATCATCCAAATCACCAGCATCATCATCATCTTCTTCTTCTTCTTCATCATCATCATCCAATTCATTATCATCATCATCATCTTCAGTATAAGATTAATTCAGTTATAAAAGTATATTGTAATAGATCAATGAGAAGTCTACAATCAAATGCCATCATAGAAATTTCTAACAGTAATGATATACTACTCTTATAATTCATACTTAAATTACTATTTCTTATTTTGTCAAATCAACCAACCAACCAATCAACTAACTAACTAGAACTACTTAAATGTAATCAACCGAGTAGTATCGACATTAAAAGTGGCCACTTTATTATTGTTATCTTTATAATTCTTTCATTCACTTTATTCATTCAAAACATCTCAAGCATCCTACTGTGTTTCTTTTCTTTCTTCTTTTTTTTCTCGTTTTCTTTCAATAAAAGAAAAAGAATCTGGAACAGTTGTTCCTTTTTTCTTTTCTAAAGGATACTTTTCTAAATATGACCACCTATATGATGCCATACACACACACACAAAGAAGAACAAGAGAATGTCTATTGAATGAATTCAGTTACTCTTTCATTGAATTATAAACTTGTCCAAGTGATCAGACTAGTATAAGTAAAAGAATAGTAAACAACAATAACAACAACAACATAACGGATTGACTAGAAACTGGAGTCATAGAAGATAAAGATATCATGATTATATATATTGTTTTTATTTGACATATACTACTTTAATGGATAAGCAGAAGAAAAAATTGTAAAGTGTATTTATGTTTTGGCTTTTTTGGAAAACTGGCTACTAGTGAAATTGAAGAAGTTTAATTTGGTTCGTTTTCGAATTCATTAGTTGGATGTACTTCCAAATGTTTTGGTATAGCTGAGAGTGGAGAAAGTGAGCTCTTCGTCTCGAAATGCTCTCATATGGCCACGTGCATTCAAACCAATATCAGGGAAGTCCTATTCACTGCCTTCTCGTGACAGAGGTGTTGTTTACAAAATTTAGAGCAAGAAAAGCGAATGTCCGGCGTTTTAACCAGGTTGGTGGATATTGAGATTCCACACAGAGGAATTCCGAGATCCTAATTCCAAACGAATGGTACACATGGGCTCCAGTATCCTGAGGGAACAAATGGCGTATGAATCAATTGTTGGTCACCGGCTACCATGGGACTGCATCTCCTTACGATGCTTCACTGCCTTGTGGATCAGATCTTTAGGTCAAAGGCTCCGGTTGTGGCCCCCTAAGAAAACCACCTGCTTCAGTTTGGGCACCTGGGAAGTATCACAGCCCTCCCATAAATCAAATAAGATTTGTGTTCCGTATATGTATCTGCTGCTTCCTTGTACCAATATTTATATGTTTAAATAATAATAAATAAAACTACAAGAGCTAAGACGTAAGCCGAATAACACAAGTGAAACGTCTTTGACTTCACTGCCGAATAACACTGGTTCAAAATCTATAGGGAGTATCAGATTCCTAAATATCGTAATTACATTTAGCTGATTAGTGACAACTTGCATGAAATGTAAGTCTACCAAAGTATTTTTACGGATTGTCTGTAACCACACAGTATGTTGTCACTAAACTGTTTTACAAACACACACTAATGAATTATTGTTTAGCGACCAGTTCTATGCGATCTAGTATTCTCAAACTGACCAATACAATTAAATATAAATTACATGATCAAAGCATGAACACGTTTTTCAATGTTGACTGATAGATGAGGAAATCATTCAAAGTTTCACGATGAAATGTGTGGAAGAAATACATTATAACGTAAGACTAAATGTTATTTGGTTGGTGAGAGTTAGGTGAACAACAATGGATGACGTTTATTATGTCTTGATTGTGATCTGCAATCAAGATCTTCCTTCAATCTTGAAGAAACTGGTGTCATCGGTAGGATACTAACACGCATTACCCAGCTTTGAAGTCTAAGATGTTTCCATAGGGAACATCACCAGCTAACTTGAGATAACAAGAAAATCCAACTTGTTTTGTTAGCTACTCTCAATTATGTAACGGTTCAAGTTAGTAAATTTATGCTGTAGAAAACTTTGAATTTAGAACAAAGCAACAATTTTATAAACAAAGATGGATAGTGGCTAGCAGTGAAATCCAGGATGCGCGTTTCGTCCTATTTCGGACTCCTCAACTGGACGTAACTGCATCTCAGAGTTGATGTTCACTCTGAGACTCGAACCCAGTACTTTTCGTTTCAAATGCCATCGCGTTATCCACTCAGCTACTAAGTCACTTTTTATTTTCTTTACTGATTTTATTGATTAGATCAGAATTTCGGATTGAAAATTATGTACCCATCGTATTGTTCCTAACTTATTCATAATGATTCATAACAAAATTATTGATCTCGATCAAGAGGTTTTGATCCATTCATTATTTGTAAGGTCTTTTTGTTTGTTTGATTGTTTTGCATAAAACAATCACACAAATAATCAAAACAATCACTTTTCATTCAAGTACAAATCATTGATTACCTAAGTAATTGACCGTAGTGAATGAATAAATTGATATGAAGAGATTCTTAATACAATAGAATAGGTTATGGTCATTGCTTTGGATTGTTCGTGACTGAAAATGACCTTTTAAAAATGCATTATTGTTGTTATTATGATTATGATTATGTAAATAACTTATAAAATTTAGCCTTAATTGACTGAATTTACTTTCCGAATCAAAATGCCTCTAATAGTCGAATATTATAAGCTGTAATAATGATCATTCATAATGTAAAGGTTTAGATTATCTCATTGTTGGTGCATCGTATACGACTTGCCTCGATGTTAGCTGTTATGACACTGGTTAATTTGTAATAGGTGGAACATAGATAACAGTGTGAACAAGGACTCGCATTTAGTCTCGTTTGGGACTTGCTAGATGAATTTAAATACATCTTAAAGTTGATACTCACCCAAGACTCGAACTTACAACCATTACACAAGCCAAGTGACTATCCAAGCTCAAAATCTAAGCGGGCGACTCGATGGCATCTGAAGTTAACAGTTCTGAGTTGGAGTCCCAAATTGAACATCACCTCTGAGATACAGGAAAATCGGGCTGACGAGTCTCAAATAAGATGAAACATGATTCCTTTATTCAACTGCCAGCCACATTCTGTCCATTATACGGAATAGCTATGATTTAAGTTCAATTTATCTTTTACTAAACAGGTAGTTTTGATTGTGATCATGAATCGATTGATGTTATACCATCACTGAAAACCTGGAAGCACTGATCAGCCATCTCGTCCTATTATGGGACTCCTTAGGAGTGCGTATCCACGATCCCACACATGAGAATCAGACCCATGACATTCGGTCTCATAAGCGAACGCTTAATCTCTAGACCGCTGAGTCAGCACCTAACGGTTTTGTTGTCAAACTTTAACCAATCCAAGAAATTGCTTGACCATCTTCCATTGTCTTCGGTGAGCAACTGGATCACACCCGAAACGGATTAACTCCACTGATCACTGCTTCTAATTAGAACTCCGAGAATTATCACTCAAAGCTAGTAACTAGTGATTACATGTTAACTATCAGTCAAAAATGCTGAACAATCTCCTCAATCCCTTACTGATTTTACTAGTTTAATCATGTTCGTATATGTATATATATAACATCTGATCAGCACAGAGCTCCTTAATTCCCTTAGTACATATGGGCAGGCTTATTGTAGCAATGCTCATCCACATCACAGTTTACCATGCTACCTAATTTCTCCAACCACTGAATACGAGTACTCCCTGTATATAATAATGGTAATAATAATAGTAAAAGATTAGTAATGAACTACATTGATAATTTATTAAGTTCTAGGCCATTTTAATTTACAAGTACCTGTAATTTTATATGGTTATTAGCATGGAATTGGATTATTCGGTTGTTAATATTCAAGACTGAAGTTTGATCAATCTTCGTTAGCATATGTGTATTCTGTGCACATCACCCCTTCATTCTTATCACTACTTTTTCTGAGTGTTTTTCAAAATAGGTGGAAGGTGACTATCATTGAGATCCAGAACGAGTATTTCACTCAATCTCAGACTAATCACCTGAATTTACTCGAATCTTAGTGTTAGTGATGTTCATAGCTAACCAATCTAATCATTGCTTAAAGGCCCACCATGTCAACTTGATCTGATGTGTCCGTAGACTATCGTTGTCGCATATGACCTGCCAAATAAAGGACATTATTATCCTGTTATATTAGTAATGGCTAATGTTGATAATTTCTTTAATTATCGTACTAATAGAATTGGTTTTACGTATAAAAACAAATACAGTTTAAAGCTAAGTTGTCCTTGTTCTGACTATAGCTTTCACATTGATTCTGGGATGGCCAGTATCGCATTTACAGTCCTGGTAGTATATCTGTAGGACAAATTAATTGATACACCTAGTATTATTGTTAACACTAAAATTTTAAACTGAGTATCTTTCAGTGCTAACGCCAACATTTTGTCCACTGGGTTATTGAGTTGAAAGGACTAGTAACCTGCTAACTATTAAGATATTTATATCACTATTATTAAGTGTTTTTGATAATATTAATTGAATGTTCATCAATTTTAATTATGAAGATTTGTGAAGATTGTAGTATTTTTATAGCTATAAACACGAACTGATCTTAGCTTGATCACCATTGAAAATTTGGACGGACTGCATGACCATTTTACCCCAGCATGGAGCTCCTCAACGGAGCGCAACTGAGATCTTGAACACAGGGACCGAACCTATGACCTCCAGTTTCGTACGCAAAAGCTGAACTTCTAGACCGCTGAGACAGAAATCAATAGCGTTTATTTATCATTTAAATCAATACACTATCTTGCACGACCCTTCATCTATTGTCTTCAGTGAATCACTGTCTCACTTGACAGTGGTTTGAACTCCACTCGTTACGACTTTTCATAAGAACCCCAATAGTTGTCTATTGAAGTTAGTCATTAGTGAACACATGATCATTATTATTATTCCCGAAGATTCGTGAAGATTGTAGTATTTTCACATTTTAAATAACTCAAATCCTGAGTTCGACTCCCGTATGTTTGATCTTGGTTGCTCACTGCTGAAAGGTCCGATACTGCAACAAAACAGCCGTACAGTTCTTCCATGTTGTAATGGTGCTCTAGCTAAGATTAGTTCATGATTTCAACTGTGAAAATAACCTTAATTTGGAACATGATTATCCTGTGAAGTTAACATTCAGAAAGTCAGTTTATCTAAAAAAAATTTCATTGTTTGGCCATAATTTATCCCTTCTAAAACATACTTTTTCTATATTCACTTGGTATTGTTTGTTTGAATCTTCCCATTGATGTTTTAGGACTGCAACTGGTCAGTTTCTAATTGGCATATAAGCATACTGTGCATACTTCTTCTATATTACATAAGTTTGTTTGTTTACTTTAGTGATTAACAAAATCGAATAATTGATCCCTCTTATCCATTGCCGATTCTTACATGATAACTACCAAAAGTTCATCCCTATTTTTTTTCAAAATCACGTCGTTTTATCAAAAAAAAGACGAAAAAAAGAGGAACGTGAAACTGGACGAGAACCGATGCTTTCAATGTGGTATGGTCACCGGCAACGTGGATTAATTAATTTAATAATATTTTTTTGGTGTATAACCTTAGTGAATAATAATCATAATAATAATAAATTTAAATTATGTCACACCCTTTAAGCTTAACCAACAAAACGAGATCCACCCCATTGGAAACGAATGGTGATAAATCGCCACAGTGATAAGATAATAATTTAATTTAATTTATTCAAATAGTTTATATACAGGGAATGGTTTCCCTATTTTGTATAGTTTATTAGAAACGGTGATTAATAATGAAAGGATATTGAAAATTTGAAAAAAAGGGGTGTTGTCCTATTTCCATTTTAAATAACCTATATCTATTAAGTTATATTGAATAGAATATGGAGAAGATTTATAGCTTAGGTAGATGATTTTGATGGAGTTTTGTTCTTTGAGCTGAATGGTTTGGTCGTGAAGATGTCATCATTCTTCTGAACGACATCATCAACACAAGTTTCGGGTAGAAGTGAAGTGTTTGAATTTTCTATACATGTGGTTCACAGCTTGTCCTGTACGCCTCAATGTTGATTGGTCCTTATTACTTACTTACTTACTTACGCCTGTCGCCCCTCGTCGAGGAGCATAGACCGTTCACCAGCATTCTCCATCCAACTCTGTCCTGGGCAATCCTTTTCAGTTATTTCAAGTTAACATTCATCCTTTTCATATCTGCTTCTATTTCCCGGAGTAATGTGTTATTTGGCCTTCCTCTTTTCCGCTTCCCTTCCGGATTCCAAGTTAGGGATTGCCTCGTGATGCAGCTTGGCGATTTCCTTCACGTATGTCCGATTCATTTCCAACGTCTTTTCCTAATTTCCTCGTCAGCTGGAAGCTAATTTGCCTTCTCCCATAAAACGCTGTTGCTGATAGTACCCGGCCATGATTGGTTCTTGTTGACCTTGAATTTGTCATTGTTTATTTCTTTGCTTTGGTTGTATCTCTTATTGGTTTGATTTTTGTTCCTATGTTTCTGTATAATTTTCCTGAGGTGCACAGGACAACTTGTGAACCACATGTGGAGAAATTCAAACACTTTACTTTTACCCGAAGTTTGTGCTAATGATGTCGTTCAGAAGCTCCACGGCCAAACCATCCAGCTCAGAGAACAAAACTCCATGAATAGAATGTAAAATGTTCAAGATATAGTCTTCATTTACAACATTACAGGAGGTACTGATTGAATCCTCTGATGGATTTGCACTCATGTCATCCAGCTTTATCGTTGGAGACGTTAACACTGAATTAATTGGGAGGCGACTAACCTACTACCGTGTATCCGAGATTTATTTACAATTGATTGATCAATGAGTGATGTAGTCTGTTAATTAATAAATTCATAGTTGAATAAGATTCTGTTATTTACAATATTACAGGGGGTACTGTCTCAATTCTCTGGTGGGTTCAATCTCATATCATCTAGCTATACTGTTGGAGACGTTAACACTGAATTGATTGGGAAACGAATGACTTCGTGTATAACCGAGATTTATTTACGATTGATTGATCACTGAGTGATAATATAACCTTCAAACTTATGACATAACAGACAATCGTTTGGGTTGCTAAATTCAGTGGATTCATGATGTTGAGCAATTACCATTCATTTCTATCTGTGATATTTATAGTCTACTCTACGTTAATGAATTCAATCTAATGATGAAATCCTAAAAAAACAAATTCAATCCATTCCGCAATTACCACCCTTTCTTTACACTAAAAATGAATGGATATTCTATTTGCGGAAATTGTTAAAAATCAAGCTTTCCGACAACAATGATTATCTGCCATTCAACTACAATCGTATAAATCTGCCTATTACAGAATGTTTCCACCGCATTCTATACTTGAATATGAGACAAGATACTATGGAGTACTTGTATTGCTTCATGTATAGACTTGAATTCTAATATGAACTAACATCTTATCGGTAAATATGATAAACAATTTGGTGAAATACATACCGGCTAGTGCAGTATTTTCGATTGACTTTTTGTAGATTGTAGGATATTTGTGTAACTGCACGAATAAGTATTGAAGTTAATTGACATAATCAATTAGTTTAATTGCAGAAGAAATGTATAAGTTACTACAATGTTTGCGTATTAATAAAGATAAATAAGGTAAATCTTGAATGAAATAGGCTTGACTGACTTCATTTTGTATTGTTTGTTTGAATCTTTCCATTAATGTTTAAGACTCCACCTGTAGCTCCTCCGGCGGCTACTGCCGGTTCCAAGCCTGGGTTAAAAGGAGGGTTGGGCATGGGGTTGGCGACTCCATCCCGTAGAAAACCAACTCACTAAAAATACGCTAACCAGAAGAATTATTCAAGTAAGTACTGCAATCGATCAGTCTCTTATTGGCATATAAGCATACTGTGTGTATTGCCCCGATATAGCCCTAATTCACGAATATTATAAGCAAAGATAGATAGTGGCTAGCAGTGGAATCCAGTTTGACGCGCATTTTGTTCTATTTGAGAGTCGTCAGCTGGATGTACTTGCATCTCAGAGTTGATGTTCACTCTGAGACTCGAACTCAGTATCGTTCTCTTCAAACGTCATCATGTTATTCACTTAGCTACTGAGTCCTGATAGCCACTTGCTTGTGCGATGGGGTGAGGTTAAAACTCACTTAATATTGTTTATTTGAATCTTTCCATTAATGTTTAGGATTGCAATTGATCAGTCTCTTATTAGCATATGTACATCCTGTGCTGATTACATCGATATTGCCTTAATTCACAAGCATTATAGACAGAGATGGATAATGGCTATCAGTGGAATCCAGGATGCAGGTAAATCCAGCTGACGATTCTCCAATAGGAAGAAACGCTGTTTTTGAATTCCACTGCTAGTATATAAGGCTAGAATAACATTCAAACAATAGTAACAATTATTTTGAAATATTGACATTGTGGTCAAAGTAATTAGGTAATTTGAAGTAAGATTGGAATGTATAAAACTAATCATATTGATGTACATGCAAATTTGATTGATAGAGTTTGATCATAAATAGAAACAATAATTAATTCGTGTAAACATGACAGCCCTATTGATGGACAGTTACATGTCAAACAGTTCATTGATAATCTTTCTACTATTCAGTCCGTAGAGTTCCTAGTTCTAATCAATGAACAGATGATAGCTTTTTCATCATTACAGACAAATTTTATTGATGAAGACTAATAGGCTTGTAACCGATGTTTAAGTTTCAGTCGATGTTATTGGAGTTTGTTCGATTCAGAATTCTGATATTTTACTAATTACGTTCTTGTCCCTTATTGTTTGTATACGTAAATATATGTGATAGCACAACATAAATTTTGACTCATACTATGTGTAAATCAAATTGAGTAGTATCCACTTGGTCTAATATACTGTTTAACATGTTTGATGCCTATTATGTTGTAGATAATGTTCCATTTGTCTTCTTTAACTATGGTTTACTTCAGTTAGTATAGAATGAATGATGTTGACTAACAAGACTTTGTGTAACGTTTTTCGTATATGACAAAGTGAACTGATGTTTTGGAATAATATATATATATATATATATAATTATTGAGGTAAAATGGCAGTTCGCTGTGTGTTATACGAAAAACGTGACACAAAGTCTTGTGCTACTTCATCATTCATTCTCTACGCGCTGCAGTAAACCCTATGGAAGAGAAGACATGTAACATGATCTACTCTATAGTAGGCATCTCACACGTGTTACAGTCTATTATACCCAGTGTGGACTACTCTATTTGATTTATACATAGAATGAGTACAAATTTATGTTGTGCGATCACATATATTTACGTGTACAAACAATAAGGGACAAGAGCGTGATTTAGTAAAATATCT
>NC_031495.1:63025473-63034971 GCF_000237925.1 Schistosoma mansoni | reverse complement strand
AGGGAGCATCAGTTCCCTCAAGATTACAGGTACACCTTGCTGACGAGTGCCAAGTAGCACGAAATCCGGGTCCAGGGTTTCCTGTTGACCACCTCCAACCACCATCTTACCTCAATATACACATAATGTCGTTTGAGACTGGAAGTAAAGAAGAATAGATTATAGAGAAATCAAAGATATAACATCGTTGACTAAGTAGTAATTTTATAGTTGGAATCATGAGTCAATTGAAGGTAGACCACTATGGAAAACCTGGAAGCACTGCATGATGGCCGTGTCGTCCTAGTGTGAAACTCTTCAGCAATGCGGATCTTAAGCAATCATTCACCAATGTCTTCAGTGAGTTGATATCTTCCAAAAGACCTGGTTGAACTCTACTGGTTACCGCTTCTCAATAGAACTCCAGGAAATACTTCATGGAGCCAGTCACTATTGAGCATATGATCATTATCAGAAAGGGGTTTTGTGGAGATTTTAGTAATTTTATAGTTGAATTCATGAGTCAATCGAAGCTAAACCTTAAAGCACTGGAAGGCCATTTCTTCCTATTTCGAGACTCCTCAGCAGTGCAGATCTACGATCCCACCTTACGAGACTAGGACTCAGAACTTATCGATCTCACGCGCGAGCGCTTAACCTTTAGACCACTGAGCCAAAATTCAACGGTGTCAATATCTAACGCCAACTTATCCGCGAAATTGAGAGACACATCGAATCTCGCGAGGCGGGATCGTGGATGCGCAATGCTGAGGAGTCCCACACTAAAACAAAGCAGCTCTCCAGTACTTCCAGGTTTTCAATGGTAGTCTAACATCGATCGATTCATGATCTCAATCAAAGACTGTAAATTGTTAGAAAACAATTTTTCTATTCATGAACATTTTACAATTATTTTGCTTGTGTTTTACATATAAAAGCGCTGGTTCAAACATATGTTCACAATTATAAGCAAAGATGAAAAGTGGCTAACAGTGGAATCAAGGATACACGTTTCCTCCCATTTGAGAGTCGTCATCTGAATATACCTGCATCTCAGAGTTGATGTTCACTCTGTGATTCGAACACAGTACCATTCGTTCCAAAAGCTATCGCGCTAGCCACTATCCATCTTTGTTTATAATCCTTGTGAATTTAGGCTACATCGAGGCAATACTCACAGTATGCATATATGTCAATAAGAGACTGATCAATTGCGGTCTTAAACATCAATGAGAAGATGCAAACAATCAATGCCAAGTTAATTTATCCATCCAAAATCATTGTTTCTTCTCAAAAAATCTAACAGATATCCATCAGTAATAAGATGTTCTATTTGATCCATGTCAAAAGTCTATTTAGTTTCTGAGTTACTCTCTTTGATAAACAATTTACCAATCAATAAATGCCGGAACTAAGTTTCAATATAAAAATGTCATAAATCTACTTAATTGTTCATTTTATAGATCACATATTGGTTACTGAATGTCGTTGTTAACGGAAATCCAAAGGAAACTGCCTATGATTTCTTCTTTTGTTTTTTTGGAATATTTATGTTTTCCTGTTGTCATTTTTTTTAAAGATTCTTTCCCCTTATCTGTCGTACAAGATGTATCTCTCTTTAAGGAAAAGGATTTTGGTGGTAAAACGATCTGAATGATTTACTAATGAAACTTCCATTGATGGTTGAGGTTAGACATCAACACCGTTTGATGCCGTCTCGGTGGTCTATCGGATAAGTACTCTGACACGTGTCTGGTAGGTCCTGGGTTCGAATCTCGCGAAGGCGGGATCGTGTATGCGCGCTGCTGAGGAATCCCTCTATAGGACGAAACGACCGTTCAGTGCTTCCAGGTTTTCCATGGTGATCTAGCTTCAATTTAGTCATGATCTCAACTATATAAAATTACTAAAATCTCCACAAAACCTTTTCTGAACTTTCTGTAATAACTTATGGCCAAATGTTAATATCATGGTAAGCAACTGATAATGAATTTACGTCAGTAAACCTTTGTTAATTACATTCTTGAACAACATAGATGTGAAACTATAGACGCTCATAATGATATTTATATCCTACGAAAAGCTTATTTGCAATCCAGAACCTGTACTGGGTCCGAGTCCCAGTGTGAACACCAACATTGAGAAATAGGTTCATTCATTTGACAAGTCTTATCTAACGCTTATACTGGATAACGGTACTTGTTACAATCCAACTTCCTCAAACATTTTCTTGATGTTCTATACATCTTTATTTGAATGACCATTTTCTGTGACCTAATCTTTGACCTTGACGTTGTATCATATCCATCTTCATAAGTTAATGGACCGGACTGATAGCTGAGTCAATGTCAATCTACATCCAACAAACGAAGACGAAAAATTTGGTTGATGTGATTCAATGGTGATGGAACGATTGAAAACGTTTGTTGTTTCAGTTGAATCATCTATTTCAGTAGATAGAACATTACTAGAATGAATTCATTTAGTATTGTTTGTTTGAATCTCCTCATTGATGTTTAGCACTGCAACTGGTCATTCTCTTATTGGCATATGTGCATACTGTGTGTAATGCTTCGATATAGCCTTAATTCACAAGCATTATAAGCAAAGTTGGATGATGGCTAGCAGTGTATGCCGTAACATCCAGCTGACGAGTCCAAAATAGGATGAAACACTCATCCTTGATTCCACTGCTAGTCACTATCCATCATTGCTTATAATTATATGTCAGAACAATAAAAGGTATATAAATTATTAACAATAGATCCTAGGTAAAACAATATACTTGTCTACTACTTAGTGGTATGAATTGCAGATAGGGTATGGCAGCTCATATACAACTGAGTTTGTTTACATTTAATTTGCCTAAGCCCTTTTGTTAACTTATTAAACGGGCAGTCATTCGTACAACAACAGCCTACCTATACTATTGTATCTTTATTATGTACGCTTGAGCATTGCTTACTGCCTACGCATGAATTCATTCTGCTAGCCTTACTATTAATCACTTAATTGATTCGATGATTCATGCATTTCCATTTGTATATATATGTACATCTTAATCCTCTTCACTGCACTGCACTGTACTGTACTCGCTCATTCGACTCTCACGCTCACTCGCCTGCTTTACGGCACTACTCTATCATGCTTGCTTAACGTGCCTGTAATTTTGGGTATATGTGTGTGGTCCAATAATAAACGAAATCAACCCTTCGTCTTCGCCTTTTGATTTATACACCGTTAGGACGTTATCGAGTAACGGTTATCAGGACGAACAATATACAAAGTTTAGGGATAATATCGAATATCGACCACCACAAGGGGAAGCCCATTACATAATAATAATATTAATGATAGTAATATTAATATTTTGCTCTTCTTAGTACCATATATTTGACTATAGTAAAGAGTTTTCGGTATGAAATATGTAGAAATCCAACCAATCTTCTATTGTAGTACTTCGCACTATGTCGAACCAACATAGGCTATTCTAGCTTCTGAACAGACCGGTTTATTCATTCTCCTCAAGCCATATTTTCATTTTGCCGTTTATTTGCTTATTAACCTCGAATGTTTTTAGATTATCATATATGTGTTAACTGCTTGCCCTATTCCTAACGTATCTATAACTTATTATTATCGGACTGTAAATACCGATTAACGCTTGATTAAATGAAGTTGGCTGACTAGTCTTTTTCACTGTGTGTCGTTCTGATTCCTAGGATGTGTTTTCTTGACTGTTTATTCAGATCAATGATTGTTTGAAATATACGTATTTCGTTATTTACTGATGAGATTTAAGTTGATGATTATGTACGAGGACTGGCAATATGTATGATTCTATAAGAATCATCATCCTATGAAACTGGAACCAGATAAAAAAATACACTAAACCCTTTTTTGAGAATATTAACTTGTGAACATTCAATATTCAGGTATGAAAGTTCATCCATATTTATCCGTACCCCCAAACGCCCTGCTCTCCATCTCGAAATGCTCTCACACGGCCACACGTATATAGCCTCTACCAAGGAAGTAATACTCATTGCCTTCTCGTGACATTACTGTTGTTTACGAATTTGAGAGGACGAAAAGCGAATGTCCGGCGCTTTAACCGGGTTGGTAGATACGGAAACTCCACCTAGGGGAGTTGAAAAACCCTGATTACAAACTAATGGTACACATGAGCTACAGGGTCCTATTGAAACAAATGGCGTATGAGTCAATCGTTGGCCACCTGCTATCATGGGACTGCATCTCCTCACGATGCTGCACTACCTTGTGGATCTGACCTTTAGGTCGAAGGCTCCGGGATGTGCCCCCCCTAAAGAAACCACCTGCTTCAGTTTGGGCACCTGCGCAGTATCACATCCCTCACACAAATCAAATGAGATTTGTGTGGCGCATATATACCTGGTGCCCCTTTAGTAGATTGAAAGGGATAAGAAGGAAAATATACTAATTATCATGGTTATATTCAGTTAACAAATATGATTATTAAATGACAATATTACTTAATGAAGATCATTCATAATTGATAATCAGTATACATTTTCTAAACTAGTAATGCTAAAGTTCTACATCATTGTTTTTGTCAAATGTTCAATTCATTATAACGGCAATGAAAGACACGAAGTTCAACGAATGGATCTCTTTTCAACGAATTTATTATCAAGTTGTACATTCGTATACATAAATGAAAATCAGAAGGGGTTTTGTGAAGATTTCAGTATTTTCATAGTCGAAATCATTAGTCAATTGAAACTAGACCACCATGGAAAACCTGCAAGCACTGGACGGCCGTTTCTTCCTATTTTGAGGCTCCTCAGCAGTGCTCATCCACGATCCCGCCTCACGAGATTCAAACCCAGGACCTACCAGTCTCGCGCCAGAGCACTTAACCTCTAGACCATTAAGCTGGCGGGCATCCGATTGTGTTAATGTCTAACTTTAACGAATCCACAATGTTTGGGCTGCTGAGGAGTCCCATAATAATTCGAAATGGCCGTCCAGTGTATCCAGGTATTCATGGTGGTCTAGCTTCAATTGACTCATTATTTCAACTATGAAAATATATGAAAATGTTTTGGTGAAGTACTAAGTTCGTTGAAAAGAGATCCCTTCGTTGAACTTCGTGTTTTTTTTTAAAATTTTCAATGTTCAAATGGGAATTATATGACAATCAAAGACACCAAATCTATTCTACATCACACGTTGAAATGGTTAACAAAAATAGAAATATTATGGTGTGGTCTACTTATATCCATATAAGTAGTATATGATGATGGTCAGGTATCGAATGTATTTTGGCGGAAGATCGATAAGGAACGAACAGGAATAAAGCACAATCGATATGAAAATGCATGAACAATGAAATCAGAGATGATGGACTGATATTTGCAGAAGGAACAGTCAAGATTAAGACAAGTTATTATTATTTTGCAAACTAACTGTTGCCTGTATGGTTATCAGAATTTAATGAGGTAGACTGTAGTTGTTGTGCTTACATACATTCGACTGTCCCTATCCGTGTTCTTGTTCACTACAGTATGTAACATTAATCAGAAATGAAATAGTCGTCAAAAGAAGGTTGAGAAGATTAGATTGGTGAAAACAGATAGGAAAACATAAAGGAATTAAGAATTAAAAGAATCATGAAGGATATAAAAGACAACTAATGAAAGATTTGCATGAGTTTCACAGTTTACCAATGAATTCTGTAATTTGTGTTTAATTACATTCGATTGTCCCCATCCATGTTCTTGGTTACTACACTATGGTTACAATTTTGTTCATTTAGATCTTATGATTTCTTAATTATCATTATACATTAAGTAATAAATATTAGTCAAAATGATATACATATCAATTACTTAATGGATTTAACATATAACTTATATAATTTATTTACATTTCGGTACCATTAATTATATAACATACCGAAAAATGATTGAAGACAGAGAGAGACAGAGAGAAGAAGAAGAAGGAGAGGGATACAGTAGATGTACACAATCACACGTCTACAGGCAACGACACAAAATTTTTTTTTTAAAGAATACCCCTTTTTTCACTGTCTTTCAATTATTTTTTTGTCTTTTTGTGGTTTTCACTTAAAACTGGACATTAGATCAATTGTTGCTATGTCATTTCATAATCATAGCAACAACACAACCACCACCAACACCACCACCAACACTGACACCAAAAATATATTATCACTGTTGATATACATATAGAGAGAAGAAATTCATTAGTGAAAAAACAATTTAACTTTATCGATATGGAGAATGTTAAAAGAAATAAAAAGTTTTATAACTATGCACTTAAAGTTTTATGATTAATAGGTTTCTTTTACAAAAAAATTGTATTCGGTTTTACATAATACATAATACTTATTAGCAAAGATGGATAGTGGTTAACAGTGGATTCCAGGATGCGCGTTTCGTTTTATTTGGGAGTCGTCAACTGGATGTACCTACACCTCAGAGTTCATGTTCAATCTTGAACTTGAACTCAGTATCGCTTGCTTCAAACGGCATCACGTTATCCACTTAGCTACTGAGTCCTGATAGCCATTTACTTGTGCAATGGGGTGAAGTTTAAATTCACTTGATATTGTTTGTTGAAATTTTCCTATTGATGTGTTAGGACTGCAACTGATCCGTCTCTTATTTGCATATATGTGCATACTGTGCGTATCGCCTCGATATAGCCTTAATTCACATGCAATGCAGGTACATCCAGCTGACGAGTCTCAAATAGGACGAAACGCACATCAAACTGGATTCCACTGCTAGCCACTATTCATCTTTGATTTCATTGACTAGTTACTCACTAATTACTTTAACAGTAATCAATAATTTTTTTGGTTAAATCATATATATCTGTATTTCATTGATAACTATTAGTGTACACTGGTTCAATATTCATTTACTACCTTTACCCTTACCCCCCCCCATCATCAATAAGTTTTGTTTATATTTGTAATTTTTAATATTTGCAGTGCATTCATTTTATTACCTTTTCTAAGTAATTAAATACAAAATTTCTTTCATTCAAACCATATACCTAAATAATCATTGAACAGATAATAAGATGAAGTTAAAGAAAAGTAAAGGGAGAAGATAAAAAAAGAGACAACTTACAACCTAGAAAACAAGACTGATTTCGGCCCTAACTTATATATATTTTTCAGTACAGTATGATTGATTCGAAATGACTAAATTAATTTTATAAGCAGAGATGAATGGTGATTAGGAGTCGAATTCAGGACGTACGTTTTTACCTATTTGAGGCTCATTAGCTGAATGTACCTGGATGCCAAAGTTGATGTTGTCAACAGGATTTGAAACCAGTACCCTTCACTTCAAACGCCATTATGTTATCCTTTCAACTACTGATTTCTGATAGCCAATATCTTGTACAATTGATCAGTCTCTTATTGATAAATGTACATCTTGTGCCGATTGGATCGATATTATATTCAGCTACAAGTATTCAAAACAGAGATGAATAGTCGATAGCAATGGAATTCATGAAACCGATCAATTCCAGTCTTAAATATCAATAGAAAGATTCAACCAACTAATACAAAAAATGAACTAAATTGGTAATTGAAAGGAAGTCGGCTTTTTTTGTTTAATTGAATATAATCTATTTGTTATCTATAAGTAACACAGGTATACACACAACAAATGTAATTAGACTGATGACATCATAGTTTGGAGACAGAGGTACATGTAGCCATTTCTTGATCAATTTTACATTTTAAAATAATTAAAAATTGATAAACTAATTTTGTTTAATTTAATAGCGAATGGTTGATGAGTGAAACTATTGATAGTGAACATACCCGAGGTTTGTACTGTTGATGACATTCAGAAGAACAATGAAAACTCTACGACTAAACCATCTAGCTCAGAGAACAAAACTTTATCAATAATTTTAATGTTCTGTAATTGACTCAAATTACTTCTTAATCCCTTACATCAATGTAAGATAATGTTAGGGTGACTCAATATTACATTCTTAATTCATTCATATATAAGAACGTTCGTCTAGATTTGAATGAATAGTTTCACAGTATTTGGGCACCCAGTTGATATAACACTTTAAAGAGGAAGAATGTATTTGTAAAATATCGGAGAATGAGTTTGAGTAAATTCAACGTTTTACCTGGTAATCTGGCCTTAGATTTTGCAAGCAAATATAATCAAAATTTTATAATTGAAATCATGAGTCCATTGAAACTAGATCACTATGGAAAACCTGGAAACACTGGATGACCGTCTCCTTTTATTGTGGAACTCCTGAGCCGTGCGTATCCACGATTCCGTATCGCGAGAATCGAACTCAGTACCTATCAGTATCGCGCGCGTGCGCTTAACCACTGGACTACTGAGCCAGCATCCATCGGTGTTCACTGTATACTAAATAGGTCATCCAACCAACGTTAACCGTGTTTAAAGTGACTCGGAGAGCCATGTACATATTTATGTTCGATAATTTTAATGTTTTATGATATTTCCTTGAAGAAGCTTCAAACAGATCGTCAGACGAAACGCTAGATTTACATCAAATACACTCGCTGATATTTTACAAATACGTTCTCCCTCTATGATTCATTTATGTTATCTATAACGACTGTTAGATAAATATTTATATATCGTAAAAATTGTTACAATTCACTTGGAGTCCCAGAGTGAACATGACGTTTGAGATGCAGGTACATCTAGGTGACGAGTCTCAAATAGGACAAAACGCGCGTTCTGGATTCCACTGCTAACCAATATTCATCGTTGATTACAATGTCTGTGAATTTAGGCTATATCGAAGCAATATGCAAAGTATGCACATATGCCAATAAGAGACTGACCAGTTGCAGTCCTAAACATCAATGGGAAGATTCAAACAAACAATACTAACTGAATTTAAACTTCACCCCATTGTACAAACAAGTGGCTATCAGGACTCAGTAGCTGAGTGGATAACGTTTCAAGTGAGCGATACTAGGTTCGAGTCCCAGAGTGCAGATCAACTCTGTGATGCAAGTACATTCAGTTGACGAGTCCCAAATGGGACGAAATGCGCGTCGAACTGGATTCCACTGCTAACCACTATCCATCTTTGCTTATTAAGTGTTACAATTGTTTAGAAAATTCATTTACATAGTTGCCTTATAACATTATTCAGTCGAATTTTCATATAATTTTATTAAATGTAAAGTGAGAACGGCATGACTATAATTTATGCACGAACCAATCAGATTTAAGATGATTGATCTTGAATTTAGGCGCGAAATTCATTCACCTATATGTATAAATAACATTTTAGCATTAAACTTTATCATAGTTGAAAGCGTGAGTCAATTGAAGCTAGACCACCATGGAAAAACTGGAAACACTGGACGGCCGTTTCGTCCTATTATGGGACTTCTCAGCAGTGCGCATTCACGAACCCGCTCTCGCGAGATTCGAACCCAGGACCTACCAGTCTCGAGCCGAAGCCCTAAACCGATAG
>NC_031495.1:62995717-63025273 GCF_000237925.1 Schistosoma mansoni | reverse complement strand
ACTCACGCTTTCAACTATGATAAATACTAAATTTCCACAAAACCCCTTCTGATAATTAAACTTTATGTTATTTTGTAATAAAAAAACAATAAATGTATCTAACTTCTAACTTTAATGTCCAGCTATAAATCCTAATCCTAATTCCTTATACTAATTTGTAGTCTTCATTTAACTCTAGTAAGTAGGTGCATTTCTCAATGTCAATGTTGTTCACACCGTTAAAAACTATGAGAAATCACTTTTGAATGAATGAATGAACTTATTTAGTGAAAATACTCTATATTATTGACAGAAAACATGATATCATAGTCTTGAAAGACCTAGAACAATGTAAAATCTCTCCATAATCAAAACTTAAGCGGCGTCATCTATTTTAAAAATACATTAACCAATAAAGAGCATAGATACTCAGAAGGGGTTTTGTGGAGATTTCAGTATTTTCAAAGTTGAATTCATTGGTCAACTGAAGCTAAAACCTGGAAGCACTGGACGGCCATTTCGTCCTATTGTGGGACTCCTCCGCAGTACGCACCCAAGATGTTTCCTGGAGTTCTAGTGAGAAGCAGTGACCAGTGATGTTCAACCACGTCTGGTGTGAGATATCAACTCACTAAAGGCAGTTGGTGAACGGTTGCCAAACTTCGTGCATTGGTTGAAGTTAGACATTACCACAATCGGATGCCGTGTCTGTGGTCTAGACGTTAGTTTCACGCGCGTCAGATAGAGAAGGCCTGGATTCGAATCTCGCTAGGCGGGATCGTGGATGCACACTGCTGAGGATTCCCGCAATAGGACGGAACTGCCATCTGGTGCTTCCAGAATTTTCATGGTGATCTAGCTACAACTGACTCATTATTTCAACTATGAGCATAGATACTTTAAGATCATCTTTGTCTCCCTCAATATGAATGAATTATATTTACTCTATGATAGCATAAGTTAAATATAATGTTCTATCGAATATTTGAAGTGAATCTGCTGATAAGGTAACATTATAGTGCTCAGTTTGATTGTGCATGATTTTGAGAACACAATGCAGTGATTTACTAAATTAGTAGAAAGCAGATGAGCATAAATTGATTGGTTGTTGATTAGGTAATAAATATCATATTTGGATTCCATTAATCACTCTGTAATGATTTTGATATTAGGTGAACTATCTTTGATATTATTTCTTAATTAGTGATCGATCAATATAAGTAGCCTGGATAGCTTGACAATTACATCTCTGTTAATAACACTTAGTAATGAGGGTCTGAACAGCCGTCGATGGGCAACACATTGTTCTTTGATGATGTTTATCAACTTGAAACGAAACCTTGATCCGTTAGAGATTCCTGTTGATTTTCTAACAAATAATTAACATTAAGGGACAAATCTTATTCTGTATGAGTACTGATCAATCGTATGATAAATAGATTTTGCTATTATGTGGATCTGTGGAGATTGTATTATTATAACAGTTGAATTTACGAGTCGATTTAAGCTAGACTGTCATTGAAAAACTAGTAGCAATGCATGCCAGCTCAGTGATTTCGAGGTTAAGTGTCTACAATTGTAACCGGCGGTCCTAAGTTCAAGTGCAGCATTTAGGATCTTGAATATGCACTTCTGAAGAGCCGCATACTAGGGTGAAACAACCGTCCAGTATTTCCATGTTTAACTTAGGTTAACTCATGATTTCAACTGTGAATATAGATTTCACATCATTCTGTAACCATTTCAATGATTACAGACGGTTATTTCCACAAATAATTCAATAATTATAGTATATGCTATCTATGACTAATGGTAGACAGTGTAAATTTTTGTAGTTAAGTGCACTATTACTACTATTTAAATTCACTTAGTATTGTTTGTTTGAATCTTCTCATTGATGTTTAGGACTGCAACTGGTCAGTCTCTTAATGGCATATGTGCATACTGTGCGTATTGCCTCCATATAGCCTTATTTCACAAGCATTGTAATCAAAGATGGATCATAGCTAGCAGTGGAATCCAGGACGCGCGTTTCGTCCTATTTGGAACTCGTCAGCTGTATATACCTGCATCTGAGTTAATGTTCACTCTGGGACTCGAACCCAGTACCATTCACTTCAAACATCATCAAGTTATCCACTCAGTTACTTAGTCACATTACTACTATTTATTATAATAGTATTACTGATTGCCAACCTTCCTAACTGTTAACCATTAACAATAATGAAAAACAAATTTCTTTTTGTTTGTTTTTTTGTTTTTACTAAAAAAGAAATAAATGTCAATCAATTATTGTATTTTATTACATTTGAGTATTTCAGTAATTCAATAGTAGTATTTAAGTAGTATGTTATTGAATTGTTTCTTTTTTTATTATAGAGAAAAAAACGGAAATGTTACATTGTTCGGAAGAGATAGGTTAAATGAATGAATGAATGAACGAACTTCCTGTAATATGTATATATGTTTCATAAGAATGAAAGAACAGAATATATATTACTGAAATCTCATCAAATATGCTACTCATTTTATTGAATAACTTTTATTTCAGAAGGGGTTTTGTGGAGATTTCAGTATTTTTCCTAGCTGAAATCATGAGTCAATTGAAGCTAGACCACCATGGAAAACCTGGAAGCACTGGACGGCCATTTTGTTCTATTGTGGGACTGCTCAGCATTGAGCATCCACGATCCCGCACTCACGAGATTCGAACCCAGAACCTATCAGTCTCGCGCCAGAGCACTTAACCGATAGACCAGTTAGCCGGCATCCAACTATGAAAAATAATTTTTATTTAATAAAATATATTTCATTTTTTTACTTTTTATATTTAGTTGAAATTATGAGTCAATGGAAGCTAGACCAACATGGAATATCTGGAAGCAGTGGACGGCCGTTTCATCCTATTGTTGAAATCCTCAGCAGTGCGTGATCCCGCCTAGCGAGATTCGAACCCAAATATATTTTAGTAAAATTGAACTATTGTATTGTGTGAGTAACCATACTTTCTATTTCATTATTTGGTAAAATTGAGATATCTAGCTTTTTTTGTTTTGTCCATTTAATGGGTCCATACTGAATAGAACAGTATAATTTTCACTGGGAATTTTCGTTGTATTGATCTAACACTATCAATGTAGCGCCCTGCTCCGCTAATCGTTCACCTTGATAACCGTTATTATACAAATCTTCACGATGCATAAAATCAGAAGACAAAGAGTATCGGCAACTACAGTTTTTATTGTCAAATGACGCAGGCCAGAATGTTATAAGCACATGAGCAAATATCAGCGAGCGAAGTAAAAATGACACGCATTGCAGATGGGGATAAGCCAAGTGTTAGTCAATATTTATAGTCAGACAAGAATAAGTTACAGACTTGTGATGAATAAGATCAAAAGTGTATACACACCCACGATCATACAAAAATAGTCAGGGTTAATAAGTTAATAACTAACATGGTGAAAACGTGATTCATGATGGGTAGGTAAATTGGCTTGTCCTGAACCTATAATATGGTATATGGGCTTAACATATCAGTCTACACTACAATCTACATATGTCTTCTACGATAACGCTATAGTAGTGTATCTCAACTTGCCAGATGAATGAAACAAACAAAGTGGAATTTAGAGCTCAATGTGTACTCTAAACTGAAAATTTTATTCTTATATCCAGTATGCCTTCGATAAACAAAAACTGGATAGAACTAGAAAGAAAGGCCTAGGACAGAGTGGGTTGGAGAATGCTGTTCAGTGGCCTATGCTCCATTGGGAGTAACAGGAGCAACTAAGTAAGTATCTCTTCGATAGACGGACGGAAAACTACAGGAAAAATATATTGAACAGCGAAAAGTAAATACACTATACAAAGTCATATACATATAACCAATCATATAACCACCATTTTAGTTACTTCAATATTAGGGTCAAACATTTTGAAATAAACAAACAAACAAACAAACAAAGATTGAGGTCATTAGTGTGCTAATTTATAAATAAAATTGAACTTGGAATCTTTTCTTTCAATTCATTAGAAAGTAACGAAGTGTTATTTGAAGTAATTTTTTTCTGTTTTGGGACTAGATTTATTGATTTTATTTGTAAATTGGTTAGAAAATTCATGAGTTAATGGTAGAGGGTTATTATTACTATTATTATTATTATTATTATTATTAGTAGTAGTAGTAGTAGTATTGGTGGTAGTAGTAGTAGTAGTGGCAGTAGTAGTGGTGGTGGAGGTAGTGGTAGTAGTAGTAGTAGTATTAGTATTGGTACTACTAGTAGTAGTGGTGGTAGTAGTAGTAGTGGTAGTGGTGGTGGTGATAGTAGTAGTATTAGTAATAATATTACTACTAGTGGTGGTAGTAGTAGTAGTAGTAGTAGTATTGTTATGCGTTACATCATAAATTAATCACATTTAGGTAACCTATGTCATCTAGGAAGTATTGAACAGCTGTTTTAGTCCTAGTATAAGATTTCTCTTATAGTAACTTCATGATGTAACTTATTAAATTCAAAGATGTCTACAACACAATTTACACTGATCATCTTTATTATTATTACATGCAACTTTTATGATTTAGTAGGAAGATTAAAAACATTTCACAATTAAAAAGGGAGAGGTTTATAATATTTAGTTTAGGTATTCGGTGATCCATGCGTAGGCCAAGGTAAACATAGAGGCTGGATATACCTTTTCTGGATAGATAAGTTTGTTTTTCTGGAATTGATCCAGATGGCTTCAGCTATGTAGAGTAACCGTAATCTAGCTCCTTGAGGTAGATTTTTCGGAACTTGATAAAAAAAACAGAGAAAGCTTTCCCTATTTTGATATGATGTTCACTATCTACCAAACGAGAAAGGATGGTGCTGTTAATGGATTTGGTGACTCATTTTCCCAACCATACTGGTACATGTTCACGAATACGCAAGGATAAAGCCCTCTGAGTACGGCCTATGTAACTAGCTCCACAGGAGCAGTTGAATCGGTAAACACACGGAAGAGCCCATCTTCGGTAACTTATCCTTGATTAGTTGTGTAAGTACTGGCTTAGTCGAGAAAATTACGTGTAGCTTGACGGCGTGAAACGTACTTTCGACAAATCTGTTCAGTCGAAGTGTCAGAATAGCACCCGCTATTTCACCTTTAAAGTCCAGTCTCAGATACAGGGTTTTTTTACTCACTGAAGACAGTGTCGGTAGTGAAACAGATATACTAAAATGGATCACATAATGGCTATCCATATAATTTCGTTAAAAAATACCTTACCTTTCTTGTAAAGAAAGCTATAGATAGGTATTGCATTCTAGTCTCAAGTAGAAAAGCGTGTAAATAAGTTTCAATTTATTTAAAACTATGATAAGAATGATTATGATTCTAGTGTGAACTCATGACCAGTAAACTTCATTCATATCCATCATAAAACTTAAATTTCTAATGGTAATAGATGATGGTTAAACAATACTATTATAGGGAACTAGAACACGAGTGGGACCATTGAATGTATTTTACCTCAACAATACAGAATATCTCATTAAAATATGAGAACCATATATGGAACAGTTAATTTGCAAACTATCAATCAATTGTCTCAATCTTGACCATCCATAGTCTCCGATTATAATTGTTCATCCATTTTCGTACCAATTGCTTGCCGTTCCTGTTCTCTCCTTATCGATCTTCTACTGAAATACATTCAATACACGATCATCGTTATATACTACTTACGTGGATATCAGTAACCCATACCATACTATAAACTACTGTAATGAAACTGATGTCATATGTTCCTTTAATCTCAATCATCATTCCATTGAAGTCAATACGTATTACACGACTAACTATAAAATTTCTACGACAATTATGATCCTGCATTTCTGAGTTGTTTTTTTCTTTTCACAATTCAATGAAGTTACATCATAGTTTACTCTTCCATATTATCATTACCATCACTTATCTACATTTCACTTTACAGTACTGGATAAAATTGAAGAGTGAAGGATCATTTTCATTTAGTTGAGATCATGAGTCAATTGAAACTGCACTGAATGGCTGTTTCGTCTTACTGTGGGCCATCCAGTGCTTCCACATTTTCCATGGTGATCTAGCTTCAATCGATTCATGATTTCAACGATATAACAATACTAAAATCTTCACAAAACCCCCTATCTGATCATTTCTCTTACTGATTACTTGTTAATTTAATTTATTGGGGAAAAAAACAACAACAACTAATATCGTATAAAGTAGATTAGACATGTCATATGATGCCTTAAATTAACTTAATAAATTAAAGGGTAATATAAGTAATTTGTATATGAATTCTTACTAATTTGGCCAAGATGACACACACACACACTCACATACACATTCATACATACTTGTGATGAGATTAGGATTTTTTTTTTGCATAACAGATGTATCAAGCTGACGAATCCCATATAGGACGAAACTCGAATCCTGAATTCCACTACTAACCATAATCTATCTCTATTTAAAATATAATTTTGTTTAGATTGTTCATGTGATTTATAGTAAACAACCAAAATGAATCAATTATCTAATTCTAATATCACAAAGCAACCGATTTCACACTATATTGCTTAATTCCTTTAGGGGGATGATTATTATATTATATTATGTAATCAATTATGCTTTAAGAAGATAGTATTAGTATAGGAAACCTATTAGGATCAGTTTGAAGTGAATAAACTTATTGACAGGCATTAAAAAGACTAGATTTCATTTAAAGTATCTTGATTATTCACTTAGTATTGTTTGTTTGAATTTTCCTATGGATGTTTAGGACTGCAACTCGTCAGTCATGATATAGTCTTATTTTACAAGCATTATAAGCAAAGATGGATAGTGGTTAGCAGTGGAATTTGCGACTCGTCATCTGGATGTGCCTGCATCTCAGAGTTGATGTTCACTCTGGGACTCGAACCGAATACCTTTCGCTTCAAATGCGATCGCGTTATCCACTCAGCTACTGAGTTCTGATAGCCAACTTGCTTGTGCGATGAGGTAAAGTTTAAATTCACTTGGTATCGTTTGTTTGAATACGACGAAATAGGACGAAACGCGCCTCTTGGATTCCACTGCTAGCCACTATCCATCTTTGCTTAACTTGATTATAATTTCATTCAGTGTGTAGTGCAGTGCTTCGCTAATTTTTCACTGTGATAACCGTTATAATACAAATCTCAACGGTGCATGAAATCAGAAGGTAAAGAGATGTTACCCCTACAGTTTATTATCCAAAAAACGCAGGCCACAAAGCTACAAGTACATGAATAAGTATCAGCGATCAAAGCAAAAACAACGCATATTAGAGATGACACGTAAGCCAACTCACTTTAGTCAAGCGTTAATCAATATTTATGTTCAAGTTGTATAAGGGAGCAACAAAACAAAGCAAAAGCTAATAACAGAATTTGAGTGCATACATATATGGGGAGGAGGATGAGTCGTCGAATGATATTTAAGCAATCAACATTTTGGCTAGAGTCTGTCATCTGCTCTAGTGATCATAACAGTAAAAAGATATTTGTGAGTTGTTACTATCCAAATGGCAATGTGGTCAAGTAAGTTAATAAAGGGGCTTAAGCAGAATTACCCATAATCGAAATTGATAATAAGATAGTTGCTATAGCTGTTACAGTATAGAACATGAAAATTTAAATCCTCAAAACTTGGATAGAATCAATCAACTTATTCTATTATACAAAATCACATACTGAATTTATAAAATATGAAAGCCATTCATTGAATACATCATTTAAGCATCTACCTTGAATTGTCTTTTACAAACTCGATCGTTCTATCATTCCTATTGTTACCACGATTGCTTCTCTTTTCTTCTTTCTCTTTCCCTCGATTTTTTCTTTTCTGTCAGCTTAGGACTTTACTTCCAATTCCTGCACATGCTACTTATATTTGTCCGTATAAGTAGCACACATCACAATAAGACAAACCAACGTTCATTGTTCTTTAGAATATCATTTGTTAGACACTGAACTTAAAATGAATACAGTATATGTATTTTGAAATAATCAACAAATAACTTCGGCTCAGTGGCCCACCGGGTAAGTGCTCTGGCGCAAGACTGGTAGGTCCTGAATTCGAATCTCGTGATGCGGGATCGTGGGTGCGTACTGTTGAGGAGCCCCATAATGGGACGAAACGGTCGTCCATGGTGGACTAACTTCAATTGATTCATGATTTCAACTATGGAAATAACCCATTGTTCTTCATTTAATCAGTACAAAAATGTTACCGTTAAACTCAATGATAAGCAGAAGTGAAAGAATGAGTATTCATCTTAGTAACCTTCATCCATCTCTTTGAAATTGTATATGTTGCATTTTATGCGTAAATTATCGGTCTAATCGGTTTAATGTCAGTTATGTCAAGTTTTGTCAAATCAATTGGTTTATTATAATCACCAGTTAAATAATTCTCTATATATATACTAAATAAGTGATGTATATGTAATGAACGGTTTGAATTATTTTTTGTGGTTAGCGTTGGAAGTGGATAGGATATACATTAAGGGAATCACCAAACTACATCACGAGGTAATCGCTATTTTGGAATCCGGAAGGGAAGCGGAAAAGAGGAAGGCCAAAGAACACCTTAAGCCAGAAGATTGAAGTAGATATGAAAAGGATGAATAACAACTGGAAAGAACTGAAAAAGATTGCCCAGGACAGAGTTGGGGTGAACCAGCTGGTGGGCAACCTATGCTCCTCCACGAGGGGTAACAGGAGTTAGTAAGTAATGTAATGTAATGAACGAATACTCTGATGGAGAATACCAATTTATTGTTTGATGCAAAATTACAGAATTGATTCGTAAAATGTGAAACCTATGCAAATCTTTCATCAATTGTCCTTTATATCCTTCATGATTCTTTTAATTCGCAATTCCTTTAGGTTTCCCTATCTGTTTTCTCCAATCAAACCTTTTCAACCTTATTTTGATAGGCACTTCATTTCTGATTAGTGTTATATACTACCTATATCGACAGATATAAGCAATATTATTATCAGAAGTGGTTTTTTTGTGGAGATTTAGTGACCAGTGGAGTTCAAACCACGTCTGTTGTGAGTATTAAAACAATGAAGACAATTAGTGAACGGTTGGGCGAGACTAAACTACATGGACGAGCCAATCAATTTGTATAAATATAGTTTTGGCATTATAGCTGATGTCAGTTCGTGATGAAAACCCTAAGTATAATTCCTAACCTTAACCATGAGCTGTAAATCATAATTTGAATTCTTCACACAGGTTTATAACCTTATTTAGTCTTAGTTATTATGTTGACACTCTCAGAGTCACCCTAGCGTCGCTCAAAGGTCGTCCATAATTTATAGTCTCATCCTTAACCCTAAACCATAACCCTAAACCTTAACTCTAACCATAAAACCCAAAACCATACCAACATACCAACAACATTGAAGCTATGTGGTCGAGGCTGAAAGAATTTTTGAGACCTTATCATGGTTCCAGAGGTCGACTACTATGGAGCCACGTGGATGAGTTCCTGTACCGGATGCACTATGATTTTAGAACTCCTGAACCTATATCTAACCTTGATAAGTTTTTGAGTCATGTAAAAGAACAGTATCCCCTTTAATTTTTGAGTTTTGTATGATATATATTTACTGTATACTAACTGTCTTCTGATTGGCTAATATTTCTCAAGGTCATTTGAGATTCGTTCAAAGGTCGTCCATGTAGTTTAGTCTCGCCGAACGGCTGCTCAACTTCGTGGATTGGTTGAAGTTAGACATTAACACCATGTATGCCAACTCAGTGGTCTATCGGTTAAATGCTCTGACTCGAGACCGGTGGGTCCTGGGTTCGAATCTCATTAAGCGGGATCGTGGATGCGCACTGTTGAGAAGTCCCATAATAGGACGAAACGGCCTTCAAGCAGTGCTTCCAGGTTTTCCTTGGTGGTCTAGCTTCAATTGACTCATGATTTCAACTATGAAGATAAGCAACATTATCAACTTATAGTTTAATAATTTTTTCCAAACATAGATACTTTTGAAAATGTTATTCAGGAAAAAGAGTTTCATCAGTGAAACTATACAAACCAATTCATAAAATCACCACCGTTTATTGATTGTTATTTTTGATCAACTTTGAAATAATGAAAATTTATTTGTTTCTATGTTTGATACTCAAATTGATAAGAAGAATGAAGTCACTTACATACGTACATACAATATATACGTACAATATATACGTACATACAATATATACATGGATACATAGATATGGACACATATAATGATCATTATCAGAAGGGGGTTTGTGGAGATTTTAGTAATTTAATAGAGTTGAGATAACGAATCAATTGAAGCTAGACCACCATGGAAAACCTAGAAGCACTGTACGGCCATTTTGTTCTATTGTGGGACTCCTCAGCGAGACCGATAGGTCCTGGGTTCGAATCTCGGGAGGCGGGATCATGGATACGCACTGCTGAGTAGTCCCATAGTAGGACGAAACGGACGTCCAGTGCTTCCAGGTTTTCTATGGTGGTCTAGCTTCTATTGATTCATGATCCCAACTATATAAAATATATAATGATAATTAATCAGTCTCTAAGCTAGTAATTGTATTATTTAAATAGAATTTTATTGAATAACAACAAGTGAACATTGAGATGGTGGAGAAGATTTGTAGCACAGGTGGATGATTTTCATGTAGTTTTGTTCTCTGAGCTGAATGGTTTGGATGTGGAGCTTTCATCATCCTTCTGAACGACATCATCAGCACAAACTTCGGGTAGAAGTGAAGTGTTTGAATTTCTCCACATGTGGTTCACAGCTTGTCCTGTACACCTCGATGTTAATTGGTTGTTGTTGAACTTAAATCTGACATTGTTTATTTCCTTGTTTTGGTCGTATCTCCCATTGGGAAATGAAAGCTCCACGATCAAACCATCCAGCTCAGAGAACAAAACTCCATTAAGTGAACATTAACAAATCACTTATTTCCATTGATATGGTACTTTTATTAGTATCTAAGACAATGAAACAACCTTAGGCTTCTAAAAAATTGACATTTGGAGAGTTAGTTACTATGCTCAATTATATTATGTAAGTATGAAAAGTTGGATGCGATTCTGAATAACTAATGAAACTTATCTGGGACAAAATGCTATTTCGAGATTTCATTGATAATTACTATTGTAGTATGGGTTACTTATATCCATATAAGTAGTATATGGTGATGGTCTGTCTTAGAATATATTTCAGCAGGAGATCGATAAGGAAAGAACCGGAACGGAACGCAATTGGTATGAAAATGCATGAGCAGTGAGATCAGAGACTATGAACTGATATTTGCAGAAGGAACAGTCTCAAGTGAGACAATTAATTGATAGTTTGGAAATTTATCAAACGGGATTTTGTGGAGAATTTAGTATTTTCATAGCTGAAATCATGGGTCAATTGAAGCTAGACCACCATGGAGAACCTGGAATCACTGGACGGCCGTTTCGTCTTATTATAGGACTCCTCAGCAGTGCGCATCCACGATTCCGCCTCGCGAGATTCAAACCCAGGACCTACCAATCTCGAGCCCTTAACCAATAGACCACTGAGCTGGCCGGCATCCATGGTGTAAATGCCTAACTTCAACCGGTCCATGAAGTTGAGCAGTTTGGAAATTAACTGTTTACTGTGTGATTGCCAAATGTTAGTGAGATGGTCTGTGGTGTCGTGCTTAAATACATTCGATTGTCCCACTAGTGTTCTCACTCGCTAGTCTTCATCATGATGGACAAAATAAACAGTTCAGTTTGATGATTATTTAAAATTGAGTACTCTGAGGTAAGTTTAGAAAGCCAGTCGAAGTTTCATACTGAAGTCATCTAACTCATAAGTTCACAATTTCAACAGAAATAATCTACTAAGATAAGATGAAGTGTGATGAAGAGAAGAATCTAGGAAATGCTTCTTCGTCTTATTTGTGATTTATCAGCTGGATTAGCCGGCATCCAAATGTTAATGCTCTCAGTATCGGTACCCTTCATACATATACTAATAAAAATAGATCATAACGGGATGAAAGCACTTCTTTTCACACATTGAACTCAAGGAATCAACTATGAAATACTTAACAATTGTATACTTACTTACTTTTTTACGACTGTTATTCCCAATCGAGTATAGGCCGCCGACCAGCATTCTCCAACTCATTCTGTCCTGGTAACAACTGTATGGTTTCTTACTTAATTAAACCTTAATAGTCTACACTTGAAAAGTAAGTAGTCTAAAATTAACAACTTCATTGTGAGTCCTTAACGATCTGGTTTCGATCCATGACATGATCATGTATGAACAGATCTAAACACCAAAAATTCATCTTTTCCAATAAAATAAAATTGACCAATTCAACCAACACCAAGGTTAGAATTTCCAATACAAATGTCAAGACAGTTCTACTGTATGGAGCGGAAACCTGAAGAACTACGAAAGCCATCATCATCCAGAAGATACAGGTGTTTATTAACAGTTGTCTACACAAGATACTTCGGCTCCGATGGCCAGAAACTATCAGCAACAAATTACTGTGGGAGACAACAAACCAGATTCCATCCAGAGGAGGAAGAAATCAGAAAGAAGCGCTGGAAGTGGATAGGACACACATTGAGGAAATCACCCAACTGCGTCACAAGACAAGCCCTCACATGGAATCGTGAAGGCCAAAGGAGAAGAGGAAGACCAAAGAACATATTACGCCGAGAGATGGAGACAGACATGAGAAGAATGAGCAAAAAATGGATAGAACTAGAAAGGAAGGTGGAGGACAGAGTGGGTTGGAGAATGCTGGTCGGCGTCCTATGCTCCATTGGGAGTAACAGGCGTAAGTAAGTAAGTAAGTAAGTAGGTAAGTAATTCAATAATAAATAGAGTGCCATTCAATTTGACTATACAAATGTCAACCATTGAAACATGATACATGTACAACAATGTATATACATCTATGCTACTGAATGTTACAATCAGACTCACCGTATAATATTATAATCTATACAATCCAAATCTTCTGCTAATGGTAATGGTAACCTAGATCCAACATGTATTCCTTCTGAAACATGAATTGTATATTGAGGATTTGGAAATTTTGGTGCATTATCATTTATATCAATTAGTTTTATATGAATTGTAAAAAATTTTGAACGTGAACTACTACTTATACCTGTACTACTGATATCAGAGGTTGCAGTATCACTAGTAAAGGATGATTCATGATTAATTCTTTTATCGAATAGATATTTAGAAATGGTGCTACTATCACTACTACTACTAACTGTATTAGTAGTAGCAGCATCATCATCTCTACCAATTCTTGTTTGTACAAGTATATTCAATGGGAAAATACATTCTTTTCGACGATTTATACAACATGTTCTTAATGAATCTGGTATAGATGATGTTATAGTCATTATCATTGCTTGATTACATAATTCTTCACGATCAATATGTTGACTTGTATACAATGTATAATTACTGAGATTAATATTAAAATATTTTGCCATAGGATTAGCTGTTGTAATGATGTTTACATTGATGAATAACTTCTCGAAGTGTTTTGTTTTAATCATTTGTGTATTCAATAATGATGATGATGACGATAGTGACGATGGTGATAGTAACTGACATGTATTTCCATTCGTTTCATCAAGTAAGTTATACTGAGCTGGTGTTTCATCGTAGACTATACAATGATAACTAAGTTGAATGAATTCTGAACCTAAGAATGTTGTTACCGCCGACGATGATGAAGACGTCTGCGACGACGACGACGAAGATGACGATATTTGTGTGTAACGTGGTAAACGATTAATTAAATCAATATGTGTTCCCTTATTCAAAGAGTTTTCAGTAGAATTAAGTAATAAATCATACATATTATTATTATTACTACCATGATTAGTACTACTATTATTAGTACTATTATTAGTTACCATGGTGATATGATTTGCTTGTATCATCTTTAGTATCCATACATTCGACATGAAGATCATAATTTGACATATAAAATAAAACTCTAAATGAACTAACATAATTCATAAAATGAAAGAATAAATTTCCCGCTGAAATCCTTATCCGTCATTATGAATATATGAATCCTGATATTGTTTTAGTGTAGTGATGCGGTACTTTCATCATGTTGTCTATGGAGAAAAAAAATACATATTCATTTGATGATACAATACAAATGACTCTGTCTCTCTTTATATATATATATATATATATATATATATAGATATAGATATATATAGATATAGATATATAGATATGTATGTATGTATGTGTGTTTGGTGGTGGTGGAGGTGGGGGGATGTATGTTTATACGAGACATATATTAAAGGTAAATGTAATCAAACAGGAAGAAATACATTTTCCTCCAATTTAACAATGTCGTTTTTGTGAAATCATGGACGTATTACAAAGTAACCATTGTCTATCTGTAGGGTATGTATTCACGTATGTACATAGGATACACAAGTATAAGATAGATACATAGATACTAATATACGCACATATGAGAGTAACGATAAGCAAATAGAATTAGGTAAAGGAATTTTGTATGGTATAGTGATAATTGACTTTGATCATAGAACTATTAGCTGTCATACTGTACTCATCGCCATCACCATCAGCGGTATCATCATCGTCATCATTATCATCGACATAACTGATTTTTTATTTTTTTATTTTTTATTTGTCTGATATACTCTAGAAGTAGATAAATAGATAGATAGAGGGATAGATATGTTATCAACTTGGTGGTGGTATATATAATCTAGTAAATGAAACTGTTAACTTTTCGCCTCATTTACTGTAATTTATCCTTCCTGTCATACATTCATATATATATAGTAACCATGATGGTAGACAGGTATGTATCCCTATATCACTCTCACTCTCTCTCTCTCTCTCACACACACACACACACACATAGACCTCTAAACGAATGAATCTTCATTGAAATCCCTATATGCCTATATATGTACATCTATTTATCTATCCATATATAAATGTAGATATAGGTGACATGAATTAACCTATTAGTGTACACAAAAACAATCATGATTGTGACATTTCTCATTGGATATTTTCAAAAGTTACACTGGACCTAACGAATTTAGAAAAAGGGTTATACATGATGGCAACTAAGTTAGGAAAAAAAAATTACAGAAGAACTAGATAGGAATAAAACAGCTGTTTTATGTACAAATATTAATTATATTTTTTTACATATAGTTGAAATCATGAATCAATTGAAGCTAGATCCTGGAAGAACCTGGAAGCACTGAACGACCGTTTCGTCCTAATGTGGGACTGTTCAGTAGTGCGCATCCACCATCCCGCCTCGCGAGATTCGGATCCAAGACCTATCAATCTCGCGCGCGAGCACTTAACCGATAGACCACTGAGCCGGCATCTAACAATGTTAATGTCTAACTTCAACCAATCCAAGAAGTTGAACAACCATTTCACCAATGTCTTCAGTGAGTTGATATCTTCCAACAGACCTGGTTGAAATCCACTGGTTACTGCTTCTCACTAGAACTCCAGGAAATATGTTGAATGCGCACTGCTGAGGAGTCCCATAATAGGACGAAACGGCCGTCCAGTGCTTCCAGTTTTTCCCTGGTGGTCTGGCTTCAATTGATTCATGATTTCAATTATATATGAAAAAATTAATAAAAATTCCACAAAAAACCCCATTAATTATATTTATAAACTATCCTAACGGCTGATATTAAAGAAAAAATGTAAACTTGAACTAGAAAACGTATAGTCAGAGTCCTTTGGAAGAAAACGATTCAGATAGATGATTCAATTATATTCTAATGTATGTTCTAGTATAGGACTCTTCAATAGTGCTTATATACAATTACACAAGCTGTAAGGATAGCTCGTCGGCAAACTCAAGGAAGCCTCAAAAAGCCCAGAAAGAGCAGAAGACATTCCATTCAATCACTAATAGGGGAACATTCTAGAATGTCGATGTGTAGCTTACCTATTGGATGAATAAGAAGGACCCACTATGTGCCTATTGGCTGTCCGAAATGATGATTTACTTTCAGCTAAAAACTATAAATACATGAGATTTTTGTACTATACTTGACACTGTTTGGGGAATAAAATTCCTATTCACTAGTCTTCTGTCATCTCTCTTGCGACGTTGCGGGTTCGATCGTTCAAGTAGTCTAGTAGTATGCGACATAGCAAGAATTAAGCTCCAAATATAACAAAGCGGATGTCCAACTCAAGACTTGAGCCAGTATTAAATGGTATTACAGATTAACTTCATTCAATATATGATTTTATGCATCCATTTGTTCATCCAATACATGTGACGGGTTAACTGTCTTACACCTGACATGGATTGAACTCCACTCACCATGGCTTCTCACTCATATTTGCTAGGTAGGTTAGTGTCTATTTGAAATTGATAACTCACTGAACAAAGCGTCAGGCATTTTAAAGCATCATCTAATTCGTTAGAATGTAAGTGTTTAACATGAAGACTGGGATAGCGAGGCCTACCAGTCTCGCGACAGGACTGGTAGGTCCTGGGTTTGTATCTAACGAGGCGGAATCGTGAATGCACACTGTTTAGGAGTCCCATAATAGGACGAAACGGCCGTACCGTGCTTCCAAGTTTTCCATGGTGGTCTAGCTTCAATTGACTCATGATTTCAACTATGAAAACACTGAAATCTCCACAAAACCCCTTCTGATTATAATCACTAGTGACTGACTTCACAATATATGTCCTTCAGTTCTAGTGCGAAGCAATGACCAGCAGGGTTCAACCACGTCTGTTGTCAGATAACAACTCGCTGAAGACAATTAGTGAACGGTTGCTCAAACTTCGTGGATTGGTTGAAGTTGGACATTAGCACCGTTAGATGCCGGCTCAGTGGTCTGTCGGTTAAATGCTCTGGCGCGAGACTGGTAGGTCCTGTGTTGGTATCTCGCGTGGCGGGACAGTGGGTGCGCACTGCTGAGGAGTATCATAGTGAGACGAAAAAGCCGTCCAGTACTTTGAGTTTAATACCGAAATTACTGTTTTCTTTTAGCCATAGAGATATGTGACTATCATCTAGAATGCTTAATAATTGCATTCCATTGATTACATTTAGAATAAACCAATTTCACTTAGACTATTAATTAACTTTCATTAAGATTATGTAATAGATTATCTTGAAAAAGAAGCTTCAATGTAATTTCATCATTACCAACGGTGTGTGTGTATGTTTGTATGTGTGTGTGAATTCGAGTGATTTATATGAATGTACGCCAAGATAAATGGGATTCTGTACTGTAAATTTTTTTCCTTTTTTCTTTTTTCAATATTTAAATGACGTGGTTTTCAAATGTCAGTTTCTTAGATTTATTCCATTGGTTAGTTTATACAATAAAGTACAAACAATTGCTGAATAATGGTTCCAACCAAGTTTGGGTTCTGGAAAAAATATGTATCGGAAGCATCGTTAGAAATCCAAACTAGAATTTACAGGATTCGATGCTGGCGCCTAACAATTAGACCATCTACAAAATAGTTCAGAGGGGGTTTTGTGGAGAATTTAGTATTTTCATAGTTGAAATCATGGGTCAATTGAAGCTAGACCACCATGGAAATCTTGGAAGCACTGCTTGACGGCCGTTTCATCCTATTATGAGACTCCCGAACAGAGCAAATCCACGATCCCGCACTCGCGAGATTCGAACCCATGACCTATCAGTCTCGCGCCATAGCAGTTAACCGATAGACCACTGAGCCGGCATCCAACGGTGTTAATGTCTTACCTCAGCCAGTCCACGATTTTGAGTGACCGTTTACCAAAATATTTGATTGGAGAACAATAATTCCCTGTAATTACAACAAATCGCTTATAATAACGGTATACAATTAGATTCAGTAAAACTCTATGGTTTGACAATCTAAATAGACCATTACACAAAAGTAGCATCAGACTATTATAAGCAAAGATGGATAGCGGCTAGCAGTGGAATCCAGTATGCGCGTTTCGTCCTCTTTGGGACTCGTCAGCTGGATGTACTCGCACCTCAGAGTTGACGTTCAAGCTGGGACTCGAGCCCAATACATTTCGCTTCAAATGCCATCGCAGCATCATTGATAAACACGGTGGATCTGATGCATATGGGAGGGCGAGGATCGGCAAGGCAAGAGCAGAATATTTACAACTGAAAAACATCTAGAACTCAAGACAAATGTCAATCAACACTAAGATCAAAATTTTCAATACAAATGTCAGAGCAGTTCTACTGTATGAGTCGGAGACGTGGAAAACTACAAAATCCATCGTCCAGAAGATACAGGTGCTTATCAACAGTTGTCTACACAAGATACTTCGGAACCGTTGGCCACACACTATCAGCAACAACCTACTGTGGGAGAGGACAAATCAGATTCCATCCAGAGGAGGAAGAAATCAGAAAGAAGCGCTGGAAGTGGATAGGACACACATTAAAGAAGTCATCCAACTGCGTCACAAGACAAGCCCTCACGTGAAATCGTGAAGGCCAAAAGAGAAGAGAAAGACCAAAGAACACATTACGCCGAGAAATGGAGACAGACATGAGAAGAATGAACAAAAATTGGATAGAACTAGAAAGGAAGGTGGAGGACAGAGTGGGTTAGACAATGTTAGTCGGCGGCTTATGCTCCATTGGGAGTAACAGGCGTAAGTAAGTTCCACATACTACAAAGACTCTATATCAGTTTATGTATACCCAATCTGTTGCTTTTTTTTAGGAAAAAGGAGACTGATAAAATGTATTCTTCATATGTATTCTTTAGATAAACAGATGTTTTATCCCCTTTTCTTTCTTTTTTTTCTCTATTTTAGAAAACTGATATAAATTATCATTTAACCACACACACACACACTCATAGAGACAGAAAGAAAAAAAGAAAAAAATTTTTTACAAAAAAAGAGAAACGACTGAAAAATAGTTTTAAACTATCAACAGGTATGGTTAATTTAGATAAAAATTTTAGGGAAAAAAGGAGAAAAAAAAGGAAGGAGGAAATTTTTATTTCAGTCATTTCTTTGATTTTTTATTATTCAGATGCGAATATCTCATTATTATCCGTCTTAGATATATGGGTTGATGAATAGTTTTGTAGGACCAGCGAAATGTCACTGAGCCCTCGTGAAGTTAATTGGCAGTTGGGTTATTGAATATTGAATAGTTCATCGATCCCTGTCAAGGTCCAGGACAACCGACGTGTATCAGTTAATTGTACAGTATGTAATGACCCATGCGGTGTTGGTCAAACTTTTGCTTCCTTTGTATTTTACAGTCTCCAAAACATTCATAGTACCTTGGTACGACGAAGTGATAATTCACGTTAGGTGTTGACCATGAGGTGTGACTTCGATGTTAGCTGTTTGTTAGAAAAAAGGTAGGCGCTGCTAAATCTAACTATGGTATAGATTCAAGTTCTAGTTGCTTTATTGAGGAAAATAATCCCACTTGAAAATCAACTCATTATTATCGCTTCTTCTTTTTAAGTTGTTTCATTGAATCAATCTTCTTCTAATGAAATTCTAATTGTAGAAATCTTCAATGAAAATTTAAATTTGAAATATGAAGCGGGAAATGAATGTATTCAAATTATTAAATGTAAGAATGAGGGGTTTGTGGAGATTGTAATGATGTTTAATAGTTGAATTCATGGGTCAATGTAAGCTAGAACACCACTTAAAATCTGGAAGCGTTGGACGACCATTTCATCCTAGTATGGAACTCTTCAGTAGTGACCAATGGAGTGCAATCCGTGTCGGGTAGATATAGGCATCTTCTTCAGTTAATGGATGAATGATTGCGAAAACTCATGGCTTGATTGAGTTTAGACACTTACACCGTCGGATGCCGACTCAATGGTCTAGAGGTTTGGCGTTCGCGCATGAGACCTAAAATCCTTGGTTCGAGTCCTAACATTCGAAATCGTGAATGCTCACTGCTGAGGAGTCACATACCAGGGCAAAACGACCGTCAAACGTTTCCAGGTTTTAAATGGTGGTCTAGCTTAGATCAACCCATGAATTCAATCATTAAATATTCAATCAATAAAAACTAAGTAACTTCCCGGGTATAAAAACCATACAGCTTTTTCTAGACAAAATGATGTTCTCAAAGAAAAAACGTATCTATTTTTAACTAGCAGATATATACCCTTGAGCAACTATTCAAATAACTGAGACAATTTTTAACTTATTGTTAATTAACCAGAATTTAGTAGTTATAAGTAGTTTTGATAACGCAATCAGAAGATGAAGATTATCAGAACTATGTGATATATTCGCGCAATACATACGTATTTGGACAAACTTCAGCCCATTGCACAAGCAAGTGGCTATCAGGACTCATTGGCTAAGTGGATAACGCGATAGCTTTTGAAGCGAACGGTACAGGATTCGAGTCCCAGAGTGAATATCAACTTTGAGATGCAGGTAAATCCAGCGTTTTAAGATTATTGCCGACCTAAAGCGTTCATAAAGGAGGAGAGTTGGGGATAGGGTTAACAAATCCATCTCATGGAATCAAACCTCACTAAAAAGTTCTAACCAGGAAGGATTGGTTTCTTTCAAAATGCAGATATATCTAGCTTATCAGAGACAACTAGTAGGGAGCTTAAGTCTTGAAACATTCCTTTTAAACTACATCTAATGACCAAATATCTACTTACATATAGACGACGTAACAATTATGAAATATGTGTGCTTTCTTTCAGGCCTAGGTTGGATATTGAATTATCCAACAAATGTCAAATTCATAAAACGTGATAGGAAATAAACAGTTGTTCTAATCTGTTTAAACTATAAGGTCATATTGATCATCAATCATTAGAAACATGAGTGTGTTACATTGTGAATGATTGAACAGTGAACAAAACGTTCATCTGGGTTCATATTAAATGATTCAATCATAGAAAGATTCTAGCGACAAAAAAAATAATGAAAGTATTCTTGAAATCAATTTTAAAGAATCTCACGAGTGCGAGATCGTGGATTCGCACTGCTGAGGAGTCCCATAATAGGATGAAACAGCCGTCCAATTAATTAAAGCTAGACCACCATGGAAAACCTAGAAACACTGGACGTCCGTTTCGTCATATTGTGAAACTCCTCAGCAGTGCGCATCCGCGATCCTGCCTTGCTTCAACTGACTCATGATTTCAACTATAAAATTATTGAAAGCTCCACAAAAACCCTTCTGTTAGCTTTTTTTTCCCTTTTTAGTTGTTTATCCTGTTACTATGTTAAATTTTCGTATTATCAAATGTTATATTCACCTTTAGTCTGTGATCACTCTGTGTAAACAATCAAGAGTTGGAGGATTGTGTCTTCTATCTTCCAAATGTACAACTATTATAACAAACCTTACTGCTTTAAATGATCAAAAACTTGACCACTCATTGGAATATAATCCAAGCGTTTCGTATTCACTTAGTCAACGAACAGAACAAAGACTTGTGACCAGAGACCGATAAGCTAGCTATTCTGACGCATCCTAGACCGAGCTAACTAGAGTAAGAAGTCAAAGTTGGAAGCGGGGAAAATATATTCCGTAAGCAGCCAGAAGCACAGCAATCGTAAGGGGAAGAAATCAAACGTATATATATGCAGCATAAATGTGTCCTTGGGCGGCATTACAAAATAGCACACTAAAAGATACAACAGACCAATAGCGTTTAAGATATTTTACAAGTGGGAAATACGACTCGAAGGTGAAAGAAGCGCTTTTGGCGCGAAAACAAAGAAATTCAAATTTTTAAATTAAAATTATAAAAATAGGTCATTTACCAAGTCAGTTCTGGGGATTTATCATCCCCAACAGAACTCATGTATACAATTAAAGATTCTGAAGAGAATGGATTGTAAAGAACATTTTTCATTTATATGCCTGTTATAAAAATCCTAACTATATGTACTCAAATGTTATCATAAAATGATTATGAATTATTGAGATACTAAGCATTGAAAAACTCCGCCTGTAGCTCTTCTAGAGTTACTGCCCGTCCCAAGCCCGGATAAAGGAGGAAGGTTGGACATGGGGTTAGCGACCCCATCCCATAGAAAACTAACCCGCTAAAAAACGCTAACCAGAAAAAAATAATTCAAACCATTTACTGATGTACGACCTATGCTCCTCCACGAGGAGTAACAGGTGTAAGTAAGTAAGTAAGTAAGCATTGAAAAACTTGTTCACTACAGTTCTAATTTGTTAATTCGGACTACTTAAAAAAAAATAATTAAAATAAATAATGGTAAGTTACAGATCGATAATAACTAAACAAGATCAAAGTCTTTTCATAGTTGAAATCATGAGTCAATTGAAGCTAGACCATCATGAAAAACCTGAAAGCACTAGACGGCCGTTTCGTACCTTTCTGTTCTATAATCATATGCTCACTAGTGCTTACTTCAAGAGATACTTCCTTGAGTTCTGGTGAGAAGCAGTGACCAGTGGAGTTCTACCAACTCTGTTGTAGAGATGTTAACTAACTGAAGACAATTGGTGAACTGTTGCTCAAAATCGTGGATTAGTTGGAGTTAGTTATTAACACCTTTGGATGCAGGCTCAGTAGTCTATAGGTTGAGTGCTCTGGCGCGAGACTGGTATGTCCTGGGTTCGAATCTCGCGAGTGAGGGATCGTAGATTCAACTATTGACCTCAGAGAACGAGAAACTTCATTAAAATCATCTGCCTGAACTAAAAATGTTTCTCCATTAAATTTATACTTTACTCTTTCAATTGCATATTGGTTTTTTGAATTATATATATATACATTGAAATTGATCAGTCCCAAATAGGACGAAACGCTCGTCCTAGATTCCACTGCTAGCCATCCATCTTTGCTTATAATGCTTGTGAATTAAAGCTATATTGAGGCAATATGCATATTATGCACATATGCTCAATAAGAGACTGACCAGTTGCAGTTCCAAACATCAATGGGAAGATTCAAATAAACAATACCAAGTGAATTTCAACTTCACCTTATTACACAACCAAGTGACTATCAGAATTTAGTAACTAAGTGGATAACTCAATGTTGTTTAAAACCAATTGTACTAGGTTCGAGTCCCATAATGAAAATCAACTGTGAGATGTAAATAACTCCAGCTGACGAGTCCCAAATAGGACGAAACACGCTTCCTGAATTCCACTACTAACCATTATCCATCATTACTTATATATACATATACATATATTTTATTATAAAAAAAAACACTAATAATAAGGTCATTAAATGCAATGTCCTTTGGGAAAGAAAAAGAAACATCAAAGTTTCTTTATTATGATTAACCTTTATGATATTCCCCAAATTTCAATGAAACTTTTTGTTTATATCTTTGCTTAGAATAAGTTTAGCTTACAGCAAACTTTAAAAAAAAAGAAAAAAAGAAAAGAAAGAAAAGATAAAAAAAATAAACATACCCCTCAGTAAAACAAACAATCTATTGAATATTGAATCAATGAATGATTCAATAGTTTATTCAATGATTCCAATGGTTCGTTTATTTATTTGTTTATTTATTACTTTGTTGTTTTAACTGTACTAACTAAACTGTATTATGATTATGATCATCATCATCATCTTCATCATCATTATCATTACCTTGGTTTACTTTATTACTGTTCTATTATGGTCTTTTCATTTACTACTAAGAACCATAATAATAATAATAATGTTCGTCTTTGAATGTATTCAATCTAATGAATAGATAATCAATTCATAAGGGGATATGAGAAAAAGAAAACAGTAAACAAATAAATATATATTGAAGAGATTTATTTGATTCATTCGATTTGGTTGATTATTATCTCTTATGTTGTGACTAGTTTTCTTTTCATTTTCATTGTATATTTAAGGAATTTTGAATAGTTAAGATCATGAGTCGATTGAAGCTGGACGATCATGGAAAACCTGGAAGCATTGGATGGCCATTTCGTCCTATTTAGGGACTCCTCAGTAGTGTGTATCCACGATTCCACCTCATGAGATTTGAACCCAAAACTTATAAGTTTCACACGCGAGCACCTAACCACTAGACCACCGAATCGGCATTCAACGGTGTTAATGTTTAACTTCAACCAATCCATAAAATTGAGCGACACATCAACCAATGTCTTCAGTGAGTTACTATCTCACAACAGACGTGGTTGAACTCCACTGGTCATTGCTTTTCATTAAAACTTCAGGAAATACCTCATGGAGCCAGTCACTAGCTAGCATATGTTGATTATTATCACAAGGGGGTTTTGTGGATATTATAGTAATTTAAATAGTTGAAATCATAATTATTAGCTCGACTTTAAGCTACACTATGTTTAAAGTCTAGCAATATCACTCAACTATCTAAACTAAAGTAGGTATGTGGTTTATCCAATCTCAAACTTATCAGTTATAACAAAGTGCTTTGAACTAATAATTGCCGTTCAGTTCTTACAATTTATATTCGATTGAACTATCTTATATTTTATGTGGGTATGTTTAATGTCCAAGTGTTCTTCTCTCATTTCTCATTCGCAATCAGCTGAGGAAGTCCAATTTATGGAATAATTCAAGATTAGAGAATGCTTTGGTAAAATGTAAATATCATACATTAAATACATCATTTGCACATCTTTGAGTTGTCTCCAACCAACTTTATCATTCCTTCATCTCTGTTGTTATTTTGATCATTTAGAATTTTCTCTCTTCTGTTCATTTTAATCTTTTCAATCTTTTGCTTACAGACAATTCACTTCCGACTGTTGCTACCTACTACTTATATCAATCAATATAACTAGCATACAATAATCTATGTCAATGAAGATGTTAATCTGTAATATGATCACCTTCAAACCATTAGTCAGTGAATAAAGTTAGTTCTAAATTCAATTAAAAGATTTCCTCTCAACAGTACGATTTTCATTCACTAAACTACGTTGTTTCTAAACAAAGATGGATAGTGGTTAGTAGTGGAAACATGGATGCGCGTTTTGTCCTATTCGGGACTCGTCAGCTTGATCTAACTACATCTCAGTGTTGATGTTCACTCTGGGACTTGGACCTAGTACAATTCGCTTCAAACGACATTGCATTATCCACTCAGCTACTGAGTCCTGATAGTCAATGGGAAGATTTAAACAAACAATACTAAGTGAATATGTTGATTCTATTCAGCGACAAACTACAATGTTAAAATGAAACATATCTAATGAGTTATTTTGTAGTAAACAACTATTACTTTTAATAAAAACACAACTTTTAAATGTTACATCACTATTGGCTGCGTGCATAAGCATCTGAACTACTTGTTCCTGCCATCTAGATATTTCAACAAGTTATCTGTTTTGTTATTTGTTTTGATACATCATTATGGCTATTAATCGCACAACCTATTCAGATATGTTTATGAAAAGTGTACAACCTTTCGTTTGTACAAGTTACAAAAGACCTGATCAGAGATATCGTGGTTGCTGGCAATATACAGCGAAAAGAATATACATTATTCAGATGTCAATTCCTAGACTGCTAACTTCTAACTGGCGACCACTCAATATTTATCGTCACGATCGATCAAAAAAAAAGAAACAGAAACTTGTTGAAATACCTTTTACCGAAAACCCTATGTTGTAGACAAATTTTATCTAAGTAATATGTTATAATTCCATGATAATCAGGTAATTTAAACAAATTAGTCCATATACAATGCTGGTAATCGGCTTTCGGCTTTCGATGCAGATGTGGGGATGAAGAACGGCAAAGCAAGAGCAGCACATTTACAACTGAAGAACATCTGGAACTCAAAACAATTGTCAACCAACACGAAGATCAGAATTTGCAATACAAATATGAAGACAGTTCTACTGTATGGGGCGGAAACCTGGAGAACTACGAAAGCCTTCATTCGGAAGATACAAGTGTTTATTAACAGTTAACTTCGCAAGATACTTCCTATCCGTTGGTCAGACACTATCAGCAACAACCTAATGTGGGAGACAACAAACCAGATTCCAGCGAAAGAAGAAATCAGTAAGAAGCGGTGGAAGTGGATAGGACACACATTGAGGAAATCACTCAATTACGTCACAAGGCAAGCCCTCATATGGAATCCTGAAGGTCAAAGTAGGAGAGGAAGACCAAAGAACACATTAAGCCGCGAAATAGAGACATACATGAGAAAGATACACAAGAAAGGGATAGAGCTGGAAAAGAAGGCCTGAGACAGAGTGGGTTGGAGAATGTTGGTCGGTGTCCTATGCTCGATTGGGAGCAACAGGCGTAAGTAAAGTAAGTAAAGTAAAGTAACAATGCTGGTAATCAATTTGTTATCATTCATTTCTATGAAACGTTTCATAGGACATCACATGTTTCTACCTTATTAGATCACTCATCTGTATTACTAAGGATTTTAATATTCCCTTCAATCTATAAACCGGATGTCACTTTTTTCACATTTTAAACAATCATTGAAACTTACTCATGAGAAATGCAATGAATGACATATACGATATGATAGGCGCTATATCATTCAGCTATTCATTCAAACAATGTATAAACTTGAATGGATACATTTATTTAATAAAAAATATTTCTATAAAGTTTATTCATAGTTTAACCACTTGTGATGGTTGCTTAGTTACATGATTGATTATGGAAAATCAAATCCAATTCATTGTTTTGTCTATATATATATATATATTACATTTTATGGAATAACAGAACTGTAAGGATGGCCTTCGGTGAACTTAAGGAAATGATATAATTGAAATCATGAGTCAATGAAAGCTAGACTACCACCGAAAACCTGGAAGCACTGGACGGCCGTTTCGTCCTATAATGTGACTCCTCAGTGGTGCACATCCACGATGCCGCCTAGCGAGATTCGAATGCAGGATCTACCGGTCTCGCGCCAGAGCACTTAGCCGATAAACCAATATGAAAATACTGAAATCTCCGCAAAACTATTTCTGATTATAATCATATGCTCACTAGTGACTGACTTCAATAAATTTGTCCTGGGGTTCTAGTGAGAAGCAGTAACCAGTGGAGTTCAACCAGGTCTGTTGGGAGATAACGACTCAGTGAAGTCATTTGGTGAACGGTTGCTCAAACTTCATGGATTGGTTGGAGTTACACATTAACACCGTTAGACTTCACGACAGATGAATTACATTTCATCCACTGGATTATAATCAATTGGTGTACGATCTTTAGCTTATTTACTCCATGATATTATGAAATTAGAATTTATTTATATCTTAATAATAAACATGTACTTGATGTGGATTAGTTAAAGGACAAATAAATCATGCATCATTACTAATTATACACATGATCAGTTGAGCCTATATCAGTTGAAGTAGTATGAAGTAAATATTACTAATGATTATATAATATAATAATAGATGGGTTGTTTGTGGAGATTTTATTGTTGTTATATAGTTCAGATCATGTGTCAATTAAATGTAGACCACCATGGAAAACCTGGAAGCACTGGACAGTTGTTTCGTCTTATTGTGGGACACTATTCAGCAGTGTGCATCCACCATCCCGCCTCATGAGATTCGAACCCAGGACCTACCAGTCTCATGCCTGAACACTTAACCGATAGATCCCTAAGCTGGCCGGCATCCAACGGTGTTAATATCTAACTCCAACCAATCCATGAAGTTTGAGCAACCATGTCATCAATATCTTCAATGAGTTCATATCTTCCAACAGACCTGGTTGAATTCCACTGGTTACTGTTTCTCACTAGAACTCCAGGAAATAATAATGAACTCAAATTGAAAATATTACTCATTAGACTATATTTAAGTAGTATAAAGCTGAAATGATCCCTTCTTGATTATTAGTTCTTGAGTTTTGATCCATGACAGAATCATGCGTAGGTAAGCAAGATTTTTTTTCAATTTTTAAATCAACATCTTAGTTATGCATTGAATTTCAGTAGTATTTTCACTAATCAAAAAAAAATCTATCTACTTAAATTAATTTAAAAAATTAAATGAAATTTGAGAAAATAATTTTAGAGAAAGACAGAAAAAAAAGAAAAAATCTGATTTCCTTGAACTATATTAATTATAGATGGGATAGAAAATTTTTTAAAAAATTCAACACCAGTTAAGTTACTTGAAAAATTAATTCGGGCTAAGCTACTGAGTCACATAGATTCGTACAATCTGTTAACTCCCGAGCAACATGGGTTTCGTAACAAGCATTCATGCTTGACTAACTTACTCATTGCGAGAGAGGATTGGACAGCTGCACTAGACAACGGCCTATCTGTCGACGTGATATTCATAGATTTTAGCAAAGCGTTTGATAAGGTTTCACACTTAGGTCTTATGCAAAAGCTCTCGAGCTTTGAAATAACAGGTGCTATACAGGAATGGATAGGAAGCTTCTTATGTGACCGCAGACAGAGAGTAAGGGTCAATGGAACGCTATCCGAATGGAAACCGGTCAAAAGTGGTGTACCCCAAGGCACCATCTTGGGCCCTTTACTTTTCCTTCTGTATATTAATGAACTACCTTTACTACTTAAGTCGTCGACGTTATTGTTTGCGGATGATGTGAAAATTTGGAGAACAATAAGAAATGAGACTGATCGTTGTTATCTGCAAGCAGATTTAGACGAATTAGTTAGGTGGGCTCATGATTGGGGCCTGGAAGTTAATTCCAGGAAGAGCGTGTTCATGCACATCGGGCACGATATTAGTTACCACTATACCATTAATGGTACATCTCTGCCACGCGTTCAAGAGCACAAAGACTTAGGAGTAATTATAAGTCATGACTTGAAAACTACTACGCACTGCAATGCGGTTGCTTCCAAAGGCTATCGCGCCCTATGGTCGCTTCGCAGAGCATTTAAATGCTTCGACGAGGATATGTTTCGAATTTTATATCCCACCTATGTAAGGCCACACTTAGAATACTGTATCCAAGCAGCTAGCCCTTGTCTGATAAAGGAAACTAAATCGCTTGAGCGTGTCCAGCGTGTAGGGACAAAATTAGTAAAAGGTCTTTCTAAACTCCCTTACGATGAGCGTTTAAAACGTCTTAACCTTTTTCCCTTATCTTATCGTAGGACGCGAGGTGACCTTATACTGGCATTTCGTATCTTTAATTATGATCTGGGTGTTAATATGTCTTATCTTTTTGCTCCCTCCAGCACTAATACTCTCCGAGGTCATAGCAAGAAGGTTCTGAAACCGCGATCTAATAAACTAAAGGCGGAGTCCCGTTTCTCTCATCGAGTGGTCAATTACTGGAACGCTTAACCAGAACAAGTGGTATCAGCACCATCAGTGAACATTCTCAAAAAGAAGCTGGACCTTCACTAGAAGGAAATCTGTCAGGATTAACACAGGTTCATCAACCTACTATCCTTATTACTGAAGACTGATAAGAAGGGGGTTTTGTGGATACTATAGTAATTTTATTAGCTGAGATCTTGAATCAATTGAAGCTAGACCACCATGGAAAACC
>NC_031495.1:62981704-62995517 GCF_000237925.1 Schistosoma mansoni | reverse complement strand
ACCGCCGTTTCGACCTATTATGTGACTCCTGAGGAGTCGTCGTGCAATAAGACGAAACGGCCGACCAGTGCTTCCAGGTTTTCCATGGTGGTCTAGCTTCAATTGACTCATGATTTCAACTATATAAAATTACACATTATTTGTTTTATCATACGACATATTATTGATTTCAGTGTTTTTTTTTAGCATCACGAGTCAAGCTCTAACTTCGAATCCTGAAGGATAACGGAAAAGAGGAAAGCCGAAGAACACACTACATTGGGAGTTTTAAGCAGATACGAAAAGGATGAATAGCAACTGGAAAGAGCTTAAAAAAAATGTCCAGGACAGGGTTGGATGTAGAATGCTAATGGACGGTCTATACTCTTCCACATGGGGTAACAGGCGTAAGTAATATTATTGGTTTCACCCACTTCGAAGTTTTACCATACAGATATATAGATTGAACAGAAGTGAAAATTGAATTTTTCTCGGAAAACCTTCTTTAGGAACCAATTTAATTTATCATTCCTTTATCATCATCATCTTTTACCCTAAATAAATTACTGAACAGCTGTTGTGTATATTTTTGATCACCTACCGAGTGAAATACAGAAAAAGAAAAATTTTTTTTAATTTTTACTACTAAAATTGATTAAAACCCTGAGAGAATGAAGAAACGTTTTTTTTCGATTTCACTCTTTTTTCAGCATTTTCACCAACCCCCACCACCCATAATATTCAATATAACTTTGTATCCACGGCAGATACGGTGTATATATACGGTGTATCTATATGTATAACTTGATTTGGAGGGGGGTTAGATTAATTTGAGGTATATAAACAGCTGTTATTCACATTTCCTTATTTATTTATTTATTTATTTATATGGATAACTGTATAAACATATTTATTTATCAGTGTGAAACTGGGACTTATTTAGATCTTTATAAAAATCTATACATTAAATTGATATGATATTTCCTCTCCTTCTTTCTAACCATTGACGTTCAGAACTGTAATTGATAAGTCTCTTATTAGAATATGGATATCGTGTACGGATTCTATAGATATAGCCTTAATTCACAAGCATTATAAGCAAAGATGGATAGTGGTTAACAGTGGAATCCAGTTTGATGCGTGTTTCGTCCTATTTGAGACTCGTCAGCTGAATGTATTTGCACTTCAGAGTTGATGTTCGCTCTGGGACTCGAACCCAGTACAATTCGCTTCAAACAACATTGCGTTATCCACTCAGCTACTGAGTCCTGATAGCCACTTACTTGTGCAATAAAATGAATTTCAATTCATTTTCGTATTGTTTGAATCTTCCCATTAATGCTTAAGACTGCCATTGATCAATAAAAAAACAATGAATGCTCTAGTCAATATAGCTCGATTAATACAACACAACAGGGAAACTCAACCACCATCACAAGGTAATAGCCATAGTTCGAATTGAATTCCGAATTCAATCACCTGTATTATATCACCACATTCTGTAATGCAAAAATATATGATCAGTTTGAATTATTATTATTATTATCTTGTTTAGTCCTTAGTGTTAGTCAAATTGTTTAGATCAAAGTTACTGTATATGATCAATAAATTGAGAACTTTCTATTCACGGAGGTGAATGAAGTGACAACAGTTTAGTCAAACAATTCTATGCAAGTTAATAAGTAGTATTATAATAGGAAATTTCACATAATCATAAACAAGTCACAATAAAAAGGTAAACATATCTATTTAGGTATCTCTTCACACTTCATCATAATACTAGCAATTGGTTAACTGAATAAATATTTACAACTGAGGAATATCTGGAACTCAAAACAACTGTTTGTCAATCAACACCAAAATCAGAACTTTCAATACAAATGTCAAGACAGTTCTACTGTATGAGGCGGAAACTTGGAGAACTACGAAGTCCTTCATCCAGAAGATACCAGTGTTTATTTACAATTGCCTACGCAAGATACTTCGGATCTGTTGGCGAGACACTATCAGCAACAAGTTACTGTGGGAAAGAACAAACCAGATTCCATCCAGTGGAGGAAGAAATCAGAAAGAAGCGTTGGAAGTGGATTGGACACACATTGAGGAAATCACCCAACTGCATCACAAGATAAGCCACCACATGGAATCCTGAGAGTCAAAGGAGAAGAGGTAGATCAAAGAACACAGACATGAGAAGAATGAACAAAAATTGGATAGAACTAGAAAGGAAGGCGGAGGACAGAATGGGTTGGATTATGCTGGTCGGTGGCCAACGCTCCATTTTGGGGTAAAAGACGTAAGTAAGTAAGTAACTGAATAAAACATACAATAATATTGGAAAAAAGAAGTGTACTTCTATTTGATGCACTTTCACGAGTTGACAGTTCTGTTATCATATGTATTTAGTACAATGATCTAGTCACTTAAATAAATCACATTTATCAACGAACATATGTAACACATTTGTGAAGTTGTATCTTATATTCAATACATAGACATACATCTGCACCAATGTAAGTGAACTAGAAAGTGTTTAACTAACATAACATTAAAGCCAATCTTCTTGATACAAATCACTTATGAACATTTCAAGTCAACTTGCATAGAGATCTTGTTTGAAGCATCTCGAAAATCACTTCCAATCATTTCACATAAAAACACAAAATACAAAATGTCAAGTCATTTAGACTAGTGAGCACATTCCAACTTGATTAGTCGAAATTGATCAACAGTAATGACGAGATTCATTGGTCTGTTACTCACTAATCATTCAGTGAAGATATCTCATTAGTACAGGAAAACAGTCTCTATCTGATTACCTGAATTGTAACATTCTTCAAAGTTATATGTGATAGCTCGTCGTCAGACTTAATGGAACGTATACGTTCCTCCTAACCACAAACTAGCATGAATCCAAGCTCCATTCTATTTTACCTCCCAGTACACTTCATGCACACACAAGTACTAGAAACTCACTTGAAGAAAATATTTGTAATAATAAATTTTAACTTCAGAAATCAACTTATAGTTGATCGCATTGTTTGAGATCATGAATCGATCAATGTTAGACCACCAACGAAAAGATGGAATCATTCGACTACCGTTTCGTCCTAGTATGGGATTTCTGAGCATTCTCGCGTGCGAGACCGACGGTTCTATGTTCAAATCCAAAGTTTTGTATTGTAGATGCACACTACTCAGGAGTCCCATACTCGGATGAAACAGCCATCCAGTTCTCCCACATTTTAAATGTTGGTCTAACATTGATCGATTCGTCACCTACCTCATCCAAAACTCAACACTCTCCACTACCCTATACTGTTGATAATATAGTGTTGGACTTTCATCCTGAAAATATTAAGCACGTTAAAACAACAATTACATAATCTAATGATCAACAAATACAGAACATTATGTTGCTGATGAAGTGAATGAATGCTATCAGTGATGGTAAACTAATCATTATTGAATCGTCTTCACACCATCTATACACAACCATTCATTCACTCTCTCACACACTAACTAACTAATTAGATCAAGATAATAAATAGATAGTTATGTAGGGCTGATTCTCTGATGTACAAACTCATTTTAAACAATCTCACGGATGAAACATGCAATGAAATGGTTAAAGAAAACACAGAGGGGATAAGAAGTCAGACAATGAATTCTCATGACAACAATGGTGAATGGATGCTTTATTCATTTGTGTTTTTACATGATCGTCCTCATGATAACAATTTCTCAACACACACACACATACACTTACACAGATACATCACTGACTGTCATATACGCACACAATGACCATCGTGTTTGTTCTCATAGTTTCTTAAACAATGATTCTCTGAAGAGCATGTTTCCATTTGTCATTTCACCACCTACTGAAACCTATTCGATTGACTAATAGTTTTGTCAAAGTTTCATACTCTCAAGTAGGTTTTTAAGAATATTGACAGATGAACGTGCATACCTGCTTGATGGGTTGTTTAACTCAGCATCAAATGAGTGGCTGTGATGTTTTCAATGTGGAAATGACTTAATGCTTCATTATTCATGTGACATAATCAATATTGAATGGATACACGCAATGAAATAGATTTCATATTTCATGTTGGAAACAATTAAAAACACATTAGTAGTATAATGCAAATGTGTTGGGTTTGGTGAGAAATAAATTTCGTCAAAATAATAATTAGACTGAATTGTTGATCATAATGAATCTCAGGTGATTAGGGATTATCCAACATGCTGATACCGATTCACATCTCTATATGAAGAAGCATCTCTGACACTGGAGATTAGGAATGCTGATTTTAGTTTTTCACACAACCGTTGTTTTGATGGAGGTGTTCATTTCCGATGGATATACTGAGATATTATAGGGAATGAGGATACAGTGGAGGCAGCCAAATGGATTTGAATGCAAACTTACGGAAGATCTTAGTAGAATCTGATAATCATAGAGTAAATACTTCAATTGTAAAATATCCACCAAATGTCTCACTCTTCATTGTTCCTTCATTTCCTTATCAATCACTGTCTTCTCGTCTTCTCGAGTCCCAGAGTGAAAATCAACTCTGAGATGCAGGTACATCCAGCTGACGAGTCCCAAATAGGACGAAACGCGCGTCCTGGATTCCAGTGATAGCCAATATCCATCTTTGCTTAAAATTGTGTTTTTATTTGAAAGGATTCTTACTTATGGAAACTGCTTTGTGTTGATTAGTTTTCGAGTAGAGCATATTACCAATGGTAATCGAACATACGGGAAAGATATCATGTATGTCAACTGACTAAAAACATGACACGTGGTTGACTGTATGATGAGGATAAGTAGTGAAATGAAGAATAACAGTTGCACTTCCATTGAAATTCTACGAAAATAACCTATGTGAAGATGAATCAAACGTTGAATCTCTAATCAAACATTATTCATAAAACTTCTCGTTCGAAAGGACGTTGAATTTGATTTCGACATTCTCTGTGAAAAGTATCTTTTCAATGATTCTTCCATTCGTACGGACAGTTGTAGAAATGAAAATATCAACTGTACATCAGTCTATGATGGTTTATGTACCATAGCCTCCAGTAGAACAGACATCACAGAGTGAAACAAAAACGTAGAAAGGTCTGACATCCTATCTGATATACAAGTACGTGTTGTTACGTCAAAGCATGATGTCAATACAAACAATCTGGTCTTGATTGTAAATACAATTATATGCACAACACATCAGTAGTAAGGCAAACTGAGTTATACTCAACCACCGAATATAAACCAAAATTCATCAGAAGTATTTATACAAAATGGTTGATAGTTCGAATGGGCTTACGAAACATTCCTTTTCAAAGAATGTAAAGTGGTTGGGATATGAAACAATACGTCATATATAGTTAGAGTATTCCAAAGAGTTCAGTAGTTCAAAGCTCATATTCATTACATAAATCCGTTAACATCAACACACAGGAAATATCTCATACCGATTCGTTTAAATCTGAGTAGTTGTTCTGCACTCAACTTTTGAAATAAAAGGGCTTGAAAACAAAGCACACACAATGCAAAGTTTGCTGCTCACTCTAGAAGCTTCTTGACATTCAATGTTGTTAACAATTAGTACTACCAAGGTAATTGTGTCCTGTGACATAGATGGATCACACTTTTCTCTCTACTGATCTCAGCTATTCATATGCATGTAGATATTTCGAATAAGCATTCGATTACACTTATTACATGGAAGAGAGTAAACAAAATGCAATAGATCTTTCAGATTTATTGTTTATCAGGACGTGATGTACGACCAGAACTGCTACAATTTCTTGTTAGTTGAAAGTTGAACTGTTTGACTAAAATAACGGTACTTATAATTTGATGTGAATTCCATACAATTAGTGGTGAAGTTGTTAACAAACGACTTCAACACAGGGATCTATGCAGCTTTGTTTATATACACAATGCTCTCGGTCATACATGAAAGTCAATACAACATATTATTATGACATGTACTGCCTCTAAAATGGAATGAGTTCTCACAATGAGTTATGTTTCTTCACCATTCTAAAATTCACTTTCTAATCATCTTGTTGCAACAGTTTGATAATGGAATTTCATACATTATATGCATTGTGAACGGTGAAAATCCACATTTACTCTCACACGTATGACAGTTGAAGATAAGTCAAGTGATCTATTCATTATGAAATCAACAATTGTTAACTAGGCGTATAACGTACTGGTTTCGTGTCTCGGAGTGTACATCAACTATGAGATTCAGGTACATCCAGCTGATAAGTGCCAAATAGGACGTAAAGCACTTCCTGAATTCCACCATCTATCTTTACATATGTTGTTTGTTATTGTGAATTGTTGATAATGGAAACCTTGTTTCTTACAAACTGAAGCATAAATAACTTATATTCATATGGTGAAACTCAATCGATTTACTCGGAATGAATTCACTAAACTTCCAATCATGTTGATAACTTTCTGAATAGTGTCCAAATCGTGAATCGAACAAATTCTAAATATCCTCTATAATTTTGATGTGATCAATTTTCAATAGACAATTACTGATTTAGTGACAGTTCCATGAATGTTCTGGAGTCTCATGGTAACAAATAATCCCAAGAATACCTTCATGTCTTACACACCATTCGATGATCCTGTTAAAGGCTCAAGAATGAAAATCGATGATAAGGTATTCGAGTTTTACGTGATCAGAACTCAATGTAACAGGACGAACCCAGTGTTGTCATCAGTCAATAAGAAAGACACTTGATGACACAGGTTTAAATTTTACATCAAACATTTATTGCCTTATGATTTATACGAACAATCGTTTGCAATCTAGAAAGTAATCAAAGGAAAAGTGTCTCACCCGATTTCCTTCACAACACCGAGGCTTGATAAACTGAAATGAATTCGTTCCTTAAACAAGACATGATATAAGATATTATCAAGTAATCGAATGAAGTCACTCTATGCTTCAAAAAACAAGAACATAAACAGTCAGTCTGGTTTACATCATGCTTAACAAAACTCCTAATTTCCATAGAGATCACAATGACAATAATAGTACTCATGATCGAGAAGTTTCTCATAACTAACTGAAATCGGTATAATAATAGTTCAGTAAATCATTTAATGAATTCATTGTTCGCTATCCACCTTTTCATAGATAATATGTATTTAGACGTGGAAATATTCCCCTCGTTTGTTACCTTCTACACACATTCAGTGATCTTACCAAATGTGTTATGTTACAATTAGTATCGTTATTAGTGTATAAGTAAATGGTCACAATTAGAACATCAATGGTCATTAGAGTTATGACAGGTTGTTCAAATGTTCAATGTACTTAGGTACGAGTCCCAAATAGGACGAAACGTGCGTCCTAGATTCCACTGCTAGCCACTATCCATCTTTACTTACAATGTTTGTGAACTAAGGCTATATCGAGGCAATACGCACAATATGCACATATGCCAATTAGAGACTGACCAGTTGCAGTCCTAAACATCATCAATGGAAAGATTCAAACAAACAATACTATTTGATATGTAACAATTAGTATCGTTATTAGTGTATAAGTAAGTGATCACAATGATAACATCAATAGTCATTAGAGTGATGACAGGTTATTCAAATGTTCCATATACTTAATGATAGGTGTTTCAATCCATTAATTGAAAGTTGATACATTGATATACAAGGATTGATAAGAAACAATAATAGAAATGTTAATGGATTGTATTTGTTGTCTATTTGGATTTCATTATAACAACTCACTATTCTCTATGATATTGACAAAGTGAACAAACTTCATTGAGTTACTTGTTGTCAAATGGATCTTGATAATGTGGAACATAATGAAACTGTGAAGACAGATTTAGATGATTCCATGATCAACATTCTTACTTCTTTGTCTTCATTAGTTTTAATCAAAACAATCTGTCCAAACTGGGGAAGATTGTCAATGAACTAAAACAACTGTTGATTAGAGTTGTACAGTTGACTTGTTTCTCGTTTACTCTAACATTATCAACTGTTGATTTCAATAGAGATTGCAATGAATAGAAGATAAACTTCAATATGAATACACAACACAGTTAGAATTACTCAGACATTACTTACTTTCTTACTTACGACTGTTAACCCTCGTGGAGGAGCATAGGTCATCCACTAGCACTCCTCATCGAACACTGTCCTGGGAAATCCTATCCATTTAGTTCAACTTTCTATTCATCCTTTTCATATCTGCTTCTATTTCTTGACATAATATGTTCTTTGGTCTTTCTTTTTTCCGTTTCTCTTCAGGATTCCAAGTTAGTGCTTGTCTTGTGATGCAGTTTGATGTTTTCCGTAATGTATGTCCGATCCACTTCCAACATCTTTTCTTAATTTCTTATTCAGATATAAGTTGGTTTGTCCTCTCCCACAGAAGACTGTTGCTGATAGTATCCAGTCAATGAATGTTCAGTATTTAGCGTAGACAACTTTTAATAATTACTTGTACCCTCTTGACGATGGTTGTAGTTCTCCCCGTTTCAGTTCCTTACAGTAGGACAGTCTTGATGTTCGTATTGAAGATTCTGAGTTTGAGTTTGCTCAACATTTGTTTTGAGTTCCATATGTGCAACACTTAGCACTGTAGTCCGTTGTATGAGTTCTGGATAGTGTTGCCAATCTTCTGAGGAACTCCATAGTGTCGAAGAAGTTTCCATAATGTTATCCTGTCCACACTGTCAAACGCCTTCTCATAGTCAATGAAGTTGATGTACAGTGACAAATTCCACTCAACTGATTGTTCAAATGACCTTGAAAATGTCCATCTACTTACTACGGTTAAATGAGGGTTATGACTTTGTACGAGGAACTAAGAATAGGACTTATAGTTGAACATTGTGATTAGAAATTATATTTTATGTTCTCATCACTAACTGACATCAGCTATAATGCCGAAATGGTATTTGGCCGAATGAGTGGATGAATCTCACGCCAAAATCTCGATCTGCTATCTTAAATCTGATTGCTTCGTCTATAAATTAAAATCTCGCCGGCTAGAGGAAAAGGACCAATAAAGATTTAGAACTGATACAGGGTTGTTACTGTTGGTTCATGCGTCACTGATTGAGCATGGGAACAAGGCGAAATGAATCACCGTTCTAATCGGTGAGCTTGTCACGTAATATTTGAAGGATAATAGGACATAACCATTTCGATCAAAATTATTTGCACGGTTGTCCAATAGTCCAATCTTATTGCTCAAAATTACGTATTCATTAGTTCTCTATTCTAAAAAGCCTTGCGTTCATCTCATTTGTGATTACCTACCTAAACATTACAAACACTTTTCTCTGATAAACTGAGTCAGACAGTTTTACTTATCTGTAGCTTCCATCTCACGAACACACCTCGATCTGTTTAGTTCAACTTCACAGATGCTTAAGTGTATGTTACAGTATTCGACTGATGCGTCGTGCACGCAAGAAGACAAACACTTATTCGCATTATCATGGACAGGTGAAATACACACTATCAGATCCTTCGAAAACAGCAATATAGCAATCTAAAGTTATTTGACTATTTGTAGAAATCACGATTCATATGATTCACTGTGTTCACAATACAGATTTCTACTTGATTATCTTCTACAACCAAACAGTGAGATTTGGAATAACATTCATGCATGCAGTTCATACAATATCATCTATCATACGCAAAAATACGATAATCAGATGTATTCAGTTATTTGATTGTAGCGAATTTGTTTCTTTTCCATTAACATTCACTCCATTCAATGAAGGAAGTGAAACGTCGTTATTAATGAACGCGTGGCCCTGATAGTACAGATGTTCTTCTTTCCAAGTGTATTGATTAGAGAGAATGTTTCAGTATTCGTTTCAATACTATACCGTTTGAATTTGATTATCGAAGTTTCAGTTCCTTCTCATTCCTCGATCAAATTAATCCGGTTTATGATTTTCACTGAGCTTCCGTGTTGTGTATGGTTAAATATTCATTCAGAAATATTTTGTTACGTCCATGTCTGTGTATGAATTATAAAACAACACTTCACACCATTCTTGTATTCAATCTCCTTAGATAAACACTTGTGAAAACCGGTTTCATATCTATCACCAAACACCTCAAATTATCAATTTAGTTTCAATCGGTTATTTGAACTTCTCCAACTCAACGTAGGAAATGTAATGTTCAATTCTCAGTGATACTTTGAGTCAGGTACACATTCACACTGTGAACATACACATACTTGAGAATACATGTGTGGTGAATAACACACACTCACATACAATAACGCACACACACTTAGATCTAATCATCTAATTATCATCTTTAATAATCGAATATATAAACATTCCAATTCACAGGCAATAACTCACATTGAATTCCAATGATTGATCCTTTCACGTTCAATAATGATCAGCTCATTATTAATGATCACGCAATGTTGTAATTAATTAGTGAAGTTGTAGCCTGAGATAGATCATTTCGTCAATTCGGGGAAAGTGTATATTATTCAATGTGTTTGCTTAATCACTAATCATTCTCAGTAGATATATCAAACTAAATGGGGTTGGGAAGAATTGTGGATCGAGTAAACAATAAGAAGTGGATATGTGACTGGAATATGTCTTCACTTGAATAATGTCAAACAGTTTCACCAGTATCTTTGTCATATGCACAACATTACTGGAGTTACACATAAAAATTATCTGAAGAATCTTCTGCCCATTTATATTCGACACAGCAGTTCGTCATCCATACTAAGCATCTTTGTTTCAGTGAAAATAATCTGACATTTCTCTGACATCTTGTATGAATCCATATGAGTTGTGTCACATCACTCAGCAACTATATACTTCCAAATATATTGTTCCTTCCACAGGTCCCCAACATCTCACATGTTGCTTATTCAAATTCAATGTTTGAAATAACATCGAATCATCATCGTCTGATTGTGCAATGTCAAGTCATTTTCCCGATTATCCATCATTCTATTGAACACCATCTGAAAATGTTCGTTGGACTGTCGATGAAACAGAGTAAATAATTAGGTTGATGGAATCAAAGACAACCAAAGTGTTGTCATGTGAATATACTGTGAATTCATAAACAACCACAGTTGAGAAAATCATGTTCTGAAATTGAATTTGTGGTGTCTAGTTCCATGTCAATCCTACAAGTGTTATTCAGGATAACATATTGACCAACTCCTTTATTCGTCGTAACTCACATTGTGACCTTGTCAACTATACGCTAATTCATATTCAGTGTTTTTATATCAGTGTATGTTTGAGTGTATCACTTACACCATCCACCATAATCAATCGTCTCTAGTTTATTTTCGTTTGGCTAAAAATAGTGGGTCACTCTTTATCACATGGAATTAACACAATCGCCTTCTCGAGTCTCCCTCTCCCCCTTCGTTTATCTCATTCTGTTTCGCCACCAATATTCATTCTCATATTTCACTCACTTTACGCAGTTATTCTTTAATGCGAACTAAGTCAATAATTGGAATCAGTGGTAGGCGGAATGCATATTTCGTAAACGTCATCATATCATCAAATCGGAGTCCACACATTTTTCACAGTTATCAATATTTTAGTTCATACCATCAGTCTAACATTCTGTTGAGCATGATTTGCATTCTACGAAAACATGCTCACATATATTACATTGTTAGTTCTATTCACATTTCAATTTCACATTTCAGTTCGCCAAGCAGTCTACACGATACAACTCAAAATATTAAATACTATTCCGTTATGCTCCTTCCTATACAACTTGAAATGAATGAATCCTCTCATTGAATACAATATCAGTTTGACTGGAATTACATTACATGGTTGTTTTCACAGGTTTCCGTTTCCAATGTACGTTAACGTTTTGTTTCCAGGCATGTGTGTTTTTGTGTTTGAACTTGATGGAGAAAGATAGAGAGATAGATAGAGATGAAGAGGGATTACCGGAGGTGCAGTTTGAATGATATTTCCGTTCTATTCATCCGAACGTCTCTCTAACTATCTATCTATCTATCTGTTTATCTACCTTGCCTTTAACAATGTTATTGATAGAATATACAGACGGTAACAAACAGGATGAATTGATTTCCGGTTTATTGAATTACCTGTTTCAATCAATTCATTCGAAAATCTGAATTTGAATAGTTGTGTGGTATGCATATTGAAGAAAATATAATGTGATCAGATCACTCACTCAAAGAGACTAAGTCTCTTCTCTTGTTCATGTGTCATTGAATAATGGATCAGAATTTTGTGATGATACAAATTTTGATCGTACTATTCAAAACATTATTCAAATCACTAGATTCTTATAAGTAAGATTTTCACCAGTGTTGACAAGTCCTCGGATGAAGAGTAGTGGAGATACTGAGAACAATTGGAGAACTCAGTTGTTACTTTCGCAATATGTTTCTACAAGCTTGAGCAGAGCTACGATCAAGAATATCTTCAGGCAAACAACACGTTCCAACAAACATCTATCACATGAACTCAACACATTCCAACAGTGATAACAACACAACGCTATGTAGTTTGTCTCAGATTACTAAAACGTATCAACTCAACACTCAACATCGTTTCCCACATTCCACTGATGATTACTCACAAAATATTCAACAACATAATAGGAATACTGAATTATCATTGTTTTAATTTACACTCATCCTGCTAACATCGATTTCACTGACACGATTGTTAGATGTGAAGAATGGCTGACGAACTGAAAATGAAATGGTGGAGATTTCTATCTGAACATGATAATGGCCATAGAACACTTTTATCCTATCTGTTTTGTGTTTCAGTGAAAACTTTAAACAGCTGATCAAGTTTCACAAATAACCATCTGTCCATAATACACATTTGACAGATTGTCAAAACACACGTATACTAATCTGCTTTCAACAATGCCAAATAAACTATGTTCGACTAGTTTAAGTCCATATGTGGTCGTCTTTGAAGGTGTGTTACTAAACTCACAACTTCATTGAAAGATCAATTTGACTGAATCGGAGTTGAAATTTTCACTGTATAACAATTTCAGTTATAGGTAACCAAAAGTTAACATACTCATCCTTCGTGTCATTTACAACACTTCGACTAGAATAATAATAGATAAACAGATTTATTATTCATGTGTGTTTATGTTTGTGCATACATAGATTTTGTAGAAATCAATTATGTAATAATTTAGATGACGATGATCTGTTCCAACAAAACTGCATACACACTCATCTCCACATAACAGAAAATTGAATGTCAAATTGCATCATATCTCATCAGCTATTTACAGTTGTCCAACACACCTTGCATCAATGCTATACTATACCACTCATACTTGACGTTGATACCACTGAACAGAAACAAATCATAATATAATCGACGATAACTGCGTGCACACTGTTAAAATAATGTGTATAGTTCAGTTGAGACAATTGAAATAAACGAGTTTTTCAGCAATGGTAGTGTTGATGGTGATGATTGTGATGGGTTGTTTCAGGTTTACTCAATAGTCAACTGTCATTACTATTCAATCAATTAGTGAATGGAAATACAAGCAGATCGATTTGACAATGTTCAGATAATTTGATTCCTAAAACATGAATAAACATATAGCTTCAAGTTCAGTCTGATGAAATGAACGACAGACAGAATGTCAGTTTGGTCAATGAGAAACCCTGAACTGAAACACGATCAGTTTGATGCACAATGATGTCTGTGATCAGTTCGAGTAGTCCAATTTATTGACCGACAACCTACACAAAATATTTCCAAAATACACCACATG